>NW_025746466.1:95148-112031 GCF_021184085.1 Oncorhynchus gorbuscha
GGGCATGCATGATGAAGGGTGAGGGTGGCTGTTGAGGGTGAGGAGGGGTAAAGGGGGGGACATGCATGATGAAGGGTGAGGGTGGCTGTTGAGGGTGAGGAGGGGTAAAGGGGGGACATGCATGATGAAGGGTGAGGATGGCTGTTGAGGGTGAGGAGGGGTAAAGGGGGGGGGGACATGCATGATGAAGGGTGAGGGTGGCTGTTGAGGGTGAGGAGGGGTAAAGGGGGGACATGCATGATGAAGGGTGAGGGTGGCTGTTGAGGGTGAGGAGGGGTAAAGGGGGGGGACATGCATGATGAAGGGTGAGGGTGGCTGTTGAGGATGAGGAGGGGTAAAGGGGGGACATGCATGATGAAGGGTGAGGGTGGCTGAGGGTGAGGAGGGGTAAAGGGGGGACATGCATGATGAAGGGTGAGGGGTGGCTGTTGAGGATGAGGGAGGGGTAAAGGGGGGGGGACATGCATGATGAAGGGTGAGGGTGGCTGTTGAGGGTGAGGAGGGTAAAGGGGGGGACATGCATGATGAAGGGTGAGGGTGGCTGTTGAGGGTGAGGAGGGGTAAAGGGGGGACATGCATGATGAAGGGTGAGGGTGGCTGTTGAGGGTGAGGAGGGGTAAAGGGGGGGGCATGCATGATGAAGGATGAGGGTGGCTGTTGAGGATGACATGGATGAAGGGTGAAGGGTGAGGAGGGGTACATGCATGATGAAGGGTGAGGGTGGCTGTTGAGGATGAGGAGGGGTAAAGGGGGGGACATGCATGATGAAGGGTGAGGGTGGCTGTTGAGGATGAGGAGGGGTAAAGGGGGGACATGCATGATGAAGGGTGAGGGTGGCTGCTGAGGATGAGGAGGGGTAAAGGGGGGGGGACATGCATGATGAAGGGTGAGGGTGGCTGTTGAGGGTGAGGAGGGGTAAAGGGGGGACATGCATGATGAAGGGTGAGGGTGGCTGTTGAGGGTGAGGAGGGGTAAGGGGGGGGGGACATGCATGATGAAGGGTGAGGGTGGCTGTTGAGGGTGAGGAGGGGTAAAGGGGGGGGGGGGACATGCATGATGAAGGGTGAGGGTGGCTGTTGAGGGTGAGGAGGGGTAAAGGGGGGGGACATGCATGATGAAGGTGAGGGTGGCTGTTGAGGGTGAGGAGGGGTAAAGGGGGGGACATGATGAAGGATGAGGGTGGCTGTTGAGGGTGAGGAGGGGTGGGGGGGCATGCATGATGAAGGATGAGGAGGCTGAGGGTGAGGAGGGGTGAGGATGAGGAGGGGGGGGGACATGCATGATGAAGGGTGAGGGTGGCTGTTGAGGATGAGGAGGGGTAAAGGGGGGGGACATGCATGATGAAGGGTGAGGGTGGCTGTTGAGGATGAGGAGGGGTAAAGGGGGGACATGCATGATGAAGGGTGAGGGTGGCTGCTGAGGGTGAGGAGGGGTAAAGGGGGGGGGGACATGCATGAAAGGGTGAGGGTGGCTGTTGAGGGTGAGGAGGGGTAAAGGGGGGACATGCATGATGAAGGGTGAGGGTGGCTGTTGAGGGTGAGGAGGGGTAAAGGGGGGGGGGGACATGCATGATGAAGGATCAGGGTGGCTGTTGAGGGTGAGGAGGGGTAAAGTTCAAGCTCATTTTCATGGCACTCTAAGGCAAAGGGGAAAATGAGGATGAAGGACGGTTGAATCTCCCCCTGTTCCTCTAGGGGTTGTTGCACAGCGCGACACTGACTGGTCACAGACAGTAATGTAATGGAAGCGTCAGAACACATCCCCACAAGGGAGTGAGATGAAATGAAGCAACGTATGTGAACATCATCAGACTAATGACACTGCAGGGAGCGACAGGCTGGTCTCATCCAGGGCAGAGGGGGTCAGGGTTAAGTTGTCATAAAGCCTTCCAAGTGATGATTCTAATATTATTTTAGCCTTTCAGATCGTAATGAATACGATTACATGGACAGGGGGGACCTGATCCTAGACCAGCTCTGACTGTATACTGGTCCTATTAGATTACAAGGACAGGTGGGACCTGATCCTAGACCAGCTCTGACTGTATACTGGTCCTATTAGATTACATGGACAGGGGGGACCTGATCCTAGACCAGCTCTATGACTGAATACTGGTCCTATTAGATTACATGGACAGGGGGACCTGATCCTAGACCAGCTCTATAACTGAATACTGGTTCTATTAGATTACATGGACAGGGGGGACCTGATCCTAGACCAGCTCTGACTGTATACTGGTCCTATTAGATTACATGGACAGGGGGGACCTGATCCTAGACCAGCTCTGACTGGATACTGGTCCTATTAGATTACATGGACAGGGGGACCTGATCCTAGACCAGCTCTGACTGTATACTGATCCTATTAGATTACATGGACAGGGGGGACCTTATCCTAGACCAGCTCTGACTGTATACTGGTCCTATTAGATTACATGGACAGGGGGGACCTGATCCTAGACCAGCTCTATGACTGAATACTGGTCCTATTAGATTACATGGACAGGGGGGACCTGATCCTAGACCAGCTCTATGACTGAATACTGGTCCTATTAGATTACATGGACAGGGGGACCTGATCCTAGACCAGCTCTGACTGAATACTGGTCCTATTAGACTACATGGACAGGGGGACCTGATCCTAGACCAGCTCTATAACTGAATACTGGTCCTATTAGATTACATGGACAGTTGGGACCTGATTCTAGACCAGCTCTATAACTGAATACTGGTCCTATTAGATTACATGGACAGGGGGGACCTGATCCTAGACCAGCTCTATGACTGAATACTGGTCCTATTAGATTACATGGACAGGGGGACCTGATCCTAGACCAGCTCTGACTGAATACTGGTCCTATTAGATTACATGGACAGGGGGACCTGATCCTAGACCAGCTCTATAACTGAATACTGGTCCTATTAGATTACATGGACAGGTGGGACCTGATTCTAGACCAGCTCTATAACTGAATACTGGTCCTATTAGATTACATGGACAGGGGGGACCTGATCCTAGACCAGCTCTATAACTGAATACTGGTCCTATTAGATTACATGGACAGGGGGACCTGATCCTAGACCAGCTCTATGACTGAATACTGGTCCTATTAGATTACATGGACAGGGGGACCTGATCCTAGACCAGCTCTATAACTGAATACTGGTCCTATTAGATTACATGGACAGGGGGGACCTGATACTAGACCAGCTCTCCGACTGAATACTGGTCCTATTAGATTACATGGACAGGGGGGGACCTGATCCTAGACCAGCTCTGACTGTATACTGGTCCTATTAGATTACATGGAAAGGGGGGGACCTGATCCTAGACCAGCTCTCTGACTGAATACTGGTCCTATTAGATTACATGGACAGGTGGGACCTGATCCTAGACCAGCACTCCTTGACATTTTGTGAATACAGGCCCAGGGCCATGGGGTTAGGCAGGGTCAAGGGACCGATACAAGGCTGAGACCAAAGTGGTGGTTGTTAACTGGTGTTTAGGGAAGTAGTGAAGAGCGGTGGCTGTAGCAACCATGGAAACGGTAACGTTCAGGAATTTGGTAACCATGGAAAAGTCACACGTGATGTTGTAGGATTCTGTTAAGGATTGTTTTACTCTACGCTACGTATGTGGCTCAGTCAGTTAGATCATGGTGCTAACAATAAGGTTGTGGGTTCAATTCCTGTAGGGATCACACACTGACAATGGCCATGCTCTCAATGCACTGCAAGTCACTTTGGATGGAAGTGTCTTCTCCCAAATAATAATATTATTGTAGTGCCTCGGCCACACACACACACACACACACACACACACACACACACACACACACACACACACACACACACACACACACACACACACACACACACACACACACACACACACACACACACACACACACACGCCACTTGCTCTATCCTCTAACTACCCTCTTGCGTTCCGCCTCCTCTTATGTAATGTCATTCGCATCCAACATGGAACCTTATTCCCTATTTTGTGCACTCATTTTGACCAGGACCCATAGGGGTCTGGTCAAAAGTAGGGCACTATAAGGTGAATAGGGTGCCATTACTACACAAAGCAGTTCTATGACTGCAAATCCAGTTATATTACTCCATGAAGGCCAAATATGTAACCGATTTCAGACTGTGGCAGGTTTAGCACAACAAAGTTGATAATAAATGAAGGGACATATTAAACATGTCACACCAAAGCAGTTCTATGACTACACAAAGCAGTTCTATTACTACACAAAGCAGTTCTATTACTACACAAAGCAGTTCTATGACTACACAAAGCAGTTCTATTACTACACAAAGCAGTTCTATTACTCCACAAAGCAGTTCTATTACTACACAAAGCAGTTCTATTACTCCACAAAGCAGTTCTATTACTCCACAAAGCAGTTCTATGACTCCACAAAGCAGTTCTATTACTACACAAAGCAGTTCTATGACTACACAAAGCAGTTCTATGACTACACAAAGCAGTTCTATTACTACACAAAGCAGTTCTATTACTACACAAAGCAGTTCTATGACTACACAAAGCAGTTCTATTACTACACAAAGCAGTTCTATTACTACACAAAGCAGTTCTATTACTACACAAAGCAGTTCTATTACTACACAAAGCAGTTCTATTACTACACAAAGCAGTTCTATGACTACACAAAGCAGTTCTATTACTACTACAAAAGCAGTTCTATGACTAGTTCTATTACTCCACAAAGCAGTTCTATTACTCCACAAAGCAGTTCTATTACTCCACAAAGCAGTTCTATTACTCCACAAAGCAGTTCTCCAGTTCTATTACTCCACAAAGCAGTTCTATTACTCACAAAGCTATTACTCCACAAAGCAGTTCTATTACTCCAGTTCTAACTCCACAAAGCAGTTCTATTACTCCAGCAGTTCTATTACTCCACAAAGCAGTTCTATTACTCCAAAGCAGTTCTATTAAGCAGTTCTATTACTCCACAAAGCAGTTCTATTACTCCACAAAGCAGTTCTATTACTCCACAAAGCAGTTCTATTACCCCATTACACAAAGCAGTTCTATTACTCCACAAAGCAGTTCTATTACTCCACAAAGTTCTATTACAGTTCTATTACTCCACAAAGCAGTTCTATTACTCCAGTTCTATTACTCCACAAAGCAGTTCTATTACTCCACAAAGCAGTTCTATTACTCCACAAAGCAGTTCTATTACTCCACAAAGCAGTTCTATTACTCCAGTTCTATTACTCCACAAAGCAGTTCTATTACTCCACAAAGCAGTTCTATTACTCCACAAAGCAGTTCTATTACTCCACAAAGCAGTTCTATTACTCCACAAAGCAGTTCTATTACTCCAAAGTTTCTATTACTCCACAAAGCAGTTCTATTACTACACAAAGCAGTTCTATTACTCCAGTTCTATTACTCCACAAAGCAGTTCTATTACTCCACAAAGCAGTTCTATTACTCCACAAAGCAGTTCTATTACTCCACAAAGCAGTTCTATTACTCCACAAAGCAGTTCTATTACTCCACAAAGCAGTTCTATTACTCCACAAAGCAGTTCTATTACTCCAGTTCTATTACTCCACAAAGCAGTACTATTATTACACAAAGCAGTACTATTATTACACAAAGCAGTTATATTACCTCACAAAGCAGTTCTATTACTCCACAAAACAGTTCCATTACTCCACAAAGCAGTTATATTACTCCACAAACCAGTTCTGTTACTCCACAAAGCAGTTCTATTACTCCAGTTCTATTACTCCACAAAGCAGTTATATTATTACACAAAGCAGTTCTATTACTCCACAAAACAGTTCCATTACTCCACAAAGCAGTTCTATTACTCCAGTTCTATTACTACTCAAATCAGTTCTATTACTCCACAAAGCAGTTCTATTACTCCAGTTCTATTACTACACAAAGCAGCTCTATTACTCCACAAAGCAGTTATATTACTCCAGTAGTTCTATTACTCCACAAAGCAGTCCTATTAGTCCACAAATAAGTTATATTACTCCACAAAGCAGTTATATTACTCCACAAAGCAGTTCTGTTACTCCACAAAGCAGTTCTGTTACTCCACAAAGCAGTTCTATTACTCCAGTTCTATTACTCCACAAAGCAGTTCTATTACTCCACAAAGCAGTTCTATTACTCCAGTTCTATTACTCCACAAAGCAGTTTTATTATTACACAAAGCAGTTATATTACTTCACAAAGCAGTTCTATTACTCCACAAAGCAGTTATGTTACTCCACAAAGCAGTTCTATTACTCCAGTTCTATTACTCCACAAAGCAGTTCTATTATTACACAAAGCAGTTCTATTACTCCACAAAGCAGTTCTATTACTCCACAAAGCAGTTATATTACTCCACAAAGCAGTTCTATTACTCCACAAAGCAGTTCTATTACTCCACAAAGCAGTTCTATTACTCCACAAAGCAGTTATATTACTCCACAAAGCAGTTCCATTACTCCACAAAGCAGTTATATTACTTCACAAATCAGTTCTATTACTCCACAAAACAGTTCCATTACTCCACAAAGCAGTTATATTACTACACAAAGCAGTTCTACTACTTCACAAAGCAGTTCTATTACTCCACAAAGCAGTTCTATTACTCCACAAAGCAGTTCTATTACTCCAGTTCTATTACTACACAAAGCAGTTCTATTACTCCACAAAGCAGCAGCAGCTCCATTACCGCCCCCCTTTAATGATGTAGCTGAGGAGACAGACCACCAGATATACCCTGGTATTATCTAGCTGAGGAGACAGACCACCAGATATACCCTGGTATTATGTAGCTGAGCCATGAGGAGACAGACCACTAGATATACCCTGGTATTATGTGGCTGAGCCATGAGGAGACAGACCACTAGATATACCCTGGTATTATGTGGCTGAGCCATGAGGAGACAGACCACCAGATATATCCTGGTATTATGTAGCTTAGGAGACAGACCACCAGATATACCCTGGTATTATGTAGCTTAGGAGACAGACCACCAGATATACCCTGGTATTATGTAGCTGAGGAGACAGACCACCAGATATACCCTGGTATTATGTAGCTGAGGAGACAGACCACCAGATATACCCTGGTATTATGTGGCTGAGCCATGAGGAGACAGACCACTAGATATACCCTGGTATTATGTGGCTGAGCCATGAGGAGACAGACCACTAGATATACCCTGGTATTATGTAGCTGAGGAGACAGACCACCAGATATACCCTGGTATTATGTAGCTGAGCCATGAGGAGATAGACCACTAGATATACCCTGGTATTATGTGGCTGAGCCATGAGGAGACAGACCACTAGATATACCCTGGTATTATGTAGCTGAGCCATGAGGAGACAGACCACCAGATATACCCTGGTATTATGTAGCTGAGGAGACAGACCACTAGATATACCCTGGTATTATGTGGCTGAGCCGTGAGGAGACAGACCACCAGATATACCCTGGTATTATGTAGCTGAGGAGACAGACCACCAGATATACCCTGGTATTATGTGGCTGAGCCATGAGGAGACAGACCACTAGATATACCCTGGTATTATGTAGCTGAGCCATGAGGAGACATACCACCAGATATACCCTGGCATTATGTAGCTGAGCCATGAGGAGACATACCACCAGATATACCCTGGCATTATGTAGCTGAGCCATGAGGAGACAGACCACCAGATATACCCTGGTATTATGTAGCTGAGCCATAAGGAGACAGACCACTAGATATACCCTGGTATTATGTAGCTGAGGAGACAGACCACCAGATATACCCTGGTATTATGTAGCTGAGGAGACAGACCACCAGATATACCCTGGTATTATGTAGCTGAGGAGACAGACCACTAGATATACCCTGGTATTATGTGGCTGAGCCATGAGGAGACAGACCACCAGATATACCCTGGCATTATGTGGCTGAGCCATGAGGAGACAGACCACCAGATATACCCTGGTATTATCTAGCTGAGGAGACAGACCACTAGATATACCCTGGTATTATGTGGCTGAGGAGACAGACCACCAGATATACCCTGGCAGTATGTGGCTGAGCCATGAGGAGACAGACCACCAGATATACCCTGGCATTATGTGGCTGAGCCATGAGGAGACAGACCACTAGATATACCCTGGTATTATGTAGCTGAGCCATGAGGAGACAGACCACCAGATATACCCTGGTATTATGTAGCTGAGGAGACAGACCACTAGATATACCCTGGTATTATGTAGCTGAGCCATGAGGAGACATACCACCAGATATACCCTGGTATTATGTAGCTGAGGAGACAGACCACTAGATATACCCTGGTATTATGTGGCTGAGCCATGAGGAGACAGACCACCAGATATACCCTGGTATTATGTGGCTGAGCCATGAGGAGACAGACCACCAGATATACCCTGGTATTATGTAGCTGAGCCATGAGGAGACAGACCACCAGATATACCCTGGTATTATGTGGCTGAGCCATGAGGAGACAGACCACTAGATATACCCTGGTATTATGTGGCTGACCCATGAGGAGACAGACCACCAGATATACCCTGGCATTATGTGGCTGAGCCATGAGGAGACAGACCACTAGATATACCCTGGTATTATGTGGCTGAGGAGACAGACCACTAGATATACCCTGGTATTATGTGGCTGAGCCGTGAGGAGACAGACCACCAGATATACCCTGGTATTATGTAGCTGAGGAGACAGACCACCAGATATACCCTGGTATTATGTAGCTGAGGAGACAGACCACTAGATATACCCTGGTATTATGTGGCTGAGCCATGAGGAGACAGACCACTAGATATACCCTGGTATTATGTGGCTGAGCCATGAGGAGACAGACCACTAGATATACCCTGGTATTATGTGGCTGAGACATGAGGAGACAGACCACTAGATATACCCTGGCATTATGTGGCTGAGCCATGAGGAGACAGACCACTAGATATACCCTGGTATTATGTGGCTGAGGAGACAGACCACCAGATATACCCTGGTATTATGTGGCTGAGCCATGAGGAGACAGACCACCAGATATACCCTGGTATTATGTAGCTTAGGAGACAGACCACCAGATATACCCTGGTATTATGTGGCTGAGCCATGAGGAGATAGACCACTAGATATACCCTGGTATTATGTAGCTGAGCCATGAGGAGACAGACCACCAGATATACCCTGGTATTATGTAGCTTAGGAGACAGACCACCAGATATACCCTGGTATTATGTAGCTTAGGAGACAGACCACCAGATATACCCTGGTATTATGTGGCTGAGCCATGAGGAGATAGACCACTAGATATACCCTGGTATTATGTAGCTGAGGAGACAGACCACCAGATATACCCTGGTATTATGTGGCTGAGCCATGAGGAGACAGACCACCAGATATACCCTGGTATTATGTAGCTGAGGAGACAGACCACCAGATATACCCTGGTATTATATAGCTTAGGAGACAGACCACAGATATACCCTGGTATTATGTAGCTGAGAGACAGACCACCTGATATACCCTGGTATTATGTAGCTGAGCCATGAGGAGACAGACCACCAGATATACCCTGGTATTATGTAGCTGAGCTGAGGAGACAGACCACTAGATATACCCTGGTATTATGTAGCTGAGCCATGAGAGACAGACCACTAGATATACCCTGGTATTATGTGGCTGAGCCATGAGGAGACAGACCACTAGATATACCCTGGTATTATGTAGCTGAGGAGACAGACCACCTGATATACCCTGGTATTATGTGGCTGAGCCATGAGGAGACAGACCACTAGATATACCCTGGTATTATGTGGCTGAGCCATGAGGAGACAGACCACTAGATATACCCTGGTATTATGTGGCTGAGCCATGAGGAGACAGACCACTAGATATACCCTGGCATTATGTGGCTGAGCCATAAGGAGACAGACCACTAGATATACCCTGGTATTATGTAGCTGAGGAGACAGACCACTAGATATACCCTGGTATTATGTAGCTGAGGAGACAGACCACCAGATATACCCTGGTATTATGTAGCTGAGCCATGAGGAGACAGACCACCAGATATACCCTGGCATTATGTAGCTGAGCCATGAGGAGACAGACCACTAGATATACCCTGGTATTATGTGGCTGAGCCATGAGGAGACAGACCACTAGATATACCCTGGTATTATGTAGCTGAGCCATGAGGAGACAGACCACTAGATATACCCTGGCATTATGTAGCTGAGCCATGAGGAGACAGACCACCAGATATACCCTGGTATTATGTAGCTGAGCCATGAGGAGACAGACCACTAGATATACCCTGGTATTATGTAGCTGAGCCATGAGGAGACAGACCACTAGATATACCCTGGCATTATGTAGCTGAGCCAGACAGACCACTAGATATACCCTGGTATTATGTGGCTGAGCCATGAGGAGACAGACCACCAGATATACCCTGGTATTATGTAGCTGAGGAGACAGACCACCAGATATACCCTGGTATTATGTGGCTGAGCCGTGAGGAGACAGACCACCAGATATACCCTGGTATTATGTAGCTGAGCCATAAGGAGAAACTCAAATGTTTTTTTTGTCCATTGCGTATTTCCGTTTGCTGAGTTTTTTGATAAAGCCTGGAATAAAATAAAAAGGTTGACCTATAATTAAATTAAACATTTAGTTCCAGACACAAAGCAAAGTGCACTTTACACTGAACAAAAATATAAAGGCAACATGTAACGTGTTGGTCCCATTTTTCAAAGAGCTAAAATAAAAGATCCCAGAAATGTTAGTCCTGTCAATCCCTAAATGTCCATTAATTATGATCCATATGATAATTTACATTTCCTGTTGCTGCAGGATTATTTTCCTGCTGTAGCAAACTGGCTCAAAATAAGATCCTACACCTGTAGTAGCATAACGTATTTTGCAACGTGTTTTGTTTGGCGACTCCAAGTAAAATCGTACAATCATTAAAACGGAATATGATGGACATACTTGTGCGCATCGTTTTTCTTTATCATCTTTGGTGGCTAATAAGATAAGAGAGCGATGATACTCCCGACAGCAGCTACAGAGTCCGGGCAGCTACAGAGTCGGGGCCCCTTCTGTTTGACGTCACACCGGTGCAAAACTGACACCGCGCGCACTGACTGTGTGGCTCTCCTCTCATTGCACCCAAACTCGCGCCGGTCGATGTCTCCTGCGCTCCGCCGCATCGAGTTCTGAGACTAGAAGTACACGAAACATCAGCGTCAAACTCCGTATTCCTTACTGTCGGTTCTAGAAGACTTTACCGTTGTTCTGCATTCTCTCTCTATCTCTTTGAAAGTTGGATTATGAGCGCAGCTCGTTCGGCAGGATATAGTCCGTTTTCCAGCGGTTCCTCAGAAGATGACCAGTGGTGAAACTGAGATAGGGAACAGCGAAAGGAGGTCGATGCTGCCAAAGGTAGGCTAGCCCACTAAACTACCCTACTATCCTCATTTGTAAAGCTGCAGTTTACAGTACGTTTGATCGGTGGTGGTTTATGGGGTTGGTGTATTTTATTTTGAGTAGTTTACGTGTATTGCAAAAATTTATAGATTATGTTGTAATAACATTTAGCTTCACTAAAAGTTATTTATTCTCAGATCTAAAGGTCACAGCGTTTCACTGACGAAACATCTGTTTTACGCAATGCCTGGTTTATTGTGTTATATTAGTTTAATGCCGAGAGTGAGGGAGAGACAGCAAGACACATAGAGGGAGACAGCAAGACACACACACACAGAGGGAGGGGGGGGACAGAGAGGGGAGAAAGAGAGATTTCACTTTATATATTCACTTTATATATTATCTACCTCACTTGCTTTGGCAATGTTTACACATGTTTCCCATGCCAATAAAGCCCTTGAATTGAATTGAATTGATAGGGAGATAGAGAGAATGAGAAAGACATAAGGAGATAGAGAGAAGGAGAAAGAGATAGGGATATAGAGAGAAAGAGATAGTGTATGATGTAATGTTTACTGTTAATTTTTATTGTTTATTTCACTTTATATATTCACTTTATATATTATCTACCTCACTTGCTTTGGCAATGTTAACACATGTTTCCCATGCCAATAAAGCCCTTGAATTGAATTGATAGGGAGATAGAGATAGGAAGAGAGAATTAGTGCACGGGTTCTTAGCGCTTTGATATGATTGTCATTTTTGCTGCTGACTTCTGGATCCCTCCGCTGGCAGTGGGCCCTGCCCATTGCCTACCGCGCTGTTCTGGAGGCCTGGGATTATGATGTCGCCTGGGGGTGTCCGCATGAGAAATAGAGTGAAACTAAATTCTCAGTCTGAAGTGGTAGCCTGTACTCTGGCTAAATATTACTGCTGTAATAATTAGCGTTGTTGGGTTTGAATGTATAGGAGGAGAGGCTACTTCTTGAAACAAATCTGTCTATAATAGTTTTTAAAGTTACATTTTGGTTCAACTGAGGAGGAGTCTTGTGTAGGCTTTGCTCTGACATATCATTTATAAGGGTCCTTTCTAACTATATGCGGGCAAACATTTTTTACGATTAAAAAGTGCTAATTATATATTTAAAACGTAAAATATTTCATAAGAAGTTGTATAAAAAAATATTTGCAGTATTTATTTCAGAATTAGAAACAACAAACGATATTACCAGCTGTTTGGTAATGGTTACGTTGTGTAGAGATGAATGTGATATTTAAAAATGTACCGCAAATTTGCCTTTGATGTACAATATGTAAATACAGCATTCACACAATGGTATAAAATAGTATTTTGAGATATATATATATATATATATATATATATAGAGGTAAGGATATATATATATAAATATATATTCTTTATGAGTAGGGCTGGGTGCTGAATTTACTTAATGCGTAACCATATTTTCCAGTTTCGCAGCACTTGTTCGTGCTACGGTGGACAATGTCTCTGTTTTGTAATTGTCACATACAGAATGGTGTTTACTTTTCTGTTTTCACACTCTATGACAGCAGTATCTGCTCCAGATAATATTAAATATTTGTTGGCGCTTATCGGCTCAATTAGCCACGCTGTTGCACGACTCTGGCCCCAGGCACGCGCTGGACGCGAGTGAAAGCGCGAGACTGCACGTCAAACCCAAATGGATCAGAATTTCAGAACCTTCTAGAAATCTCTCTCTCATGTAATCGTTACATGTAAGGGATTACAAAAACCGTGTAACTGTAATCCACAAAAAATACAAAAATATTGTAATCAGATTACAGATTATTTTGAAAAATTTGATTATTTCAAGAATTACTTTTAAATTCAGAACGGATGTGTGCGAATATAATCTTTGACACTTCTCTGTTTTCTCAATAACGTTCAAATCAGCATTGAACAAAAAATTGAAGTTTGTTCCACATGACAAATCTGTCGTTCTGCCCCTGAACAGGCAGTTAATCCACTGTTCCTAGGCCGTCATTGAAAATAAGAATTTTTTCTTAATTAACTGACTTGCCTGGTTAAATAAAGGTAAATAAAAATAAATTAGCGAATCTGACCACAAGACAGAGACCACTATGGCGACGCACCAAATGTGTTTGATGGATTTGCGAGAAAAGAGCAGGAATAGGCTTTTGTAAACTACAGTCCAAACTATGTCTTCCAATGGTGCGACTGATGTCGGCATCCAAAGTTTATTCAATTTGAATAAACGCTTGGAGGTCAGGATGACAGTGGTGTTGTCTACGACAACACGGATACCACTTATTAATGATATCTACATAGCGCATTGATGTGAATTACACTGCAACTCTCTCATTTAGCTATTTGCGCCGTACGGATTGTGGTTGTTGTGGATTGCTGTTCACAAATCTAAATGTATATTTGAACCCAATAATGTTTGAATTCAAGAAGTTTAAGCTGCCTGTCAATCATTGTTTTTGAAACCAGTGGACAGCCAGTGAAAAATGCGCTCTTGCAACAGCTGCATAGTGCGGATCCCAGCCTACGGGATAAAAATAGCGCTTTTAATGCTCAATCTAATTCATGCTGATAAAATAATACATCCAAAGGCCTAATGGACACATGCTCAAATTAGCACACTGTTGATAGACTAAAAGGGGCAATCTGTCCGTTGCTACATCCATTTCTGTTCATGGACTTATACTGTATTCTAAATGCCAACTGCTTCTTCGGTATTCTAAATGCCTACTGCTTCTTCTGTATTCTAAATGCCTACTGCTTCTTCTGTATTCTAAATGCCTACTGCTTCTTCTGTATTCTAAATGCCTACTGCTTCTTCTGTATTCTAAATGCCTACTGCTTCTTCTGTATTCTAAATGCCTACTGCTTCTTCTGTATTCTAAATGCCTACTGCTTCTTATTCTGTATTCTAAATGCCTACTGCTTCTTCTGTATTCTAAATGCCTACTGCTTCTTCTGTATTCTAAATGCCTACTGCTTCTTCTGTATTCTAAATGCCTACTGCTTCTTCTAAATACCTACTAGTATTCTAAATGCCTACTGCTTCTTCTGTATTCTAAATGCTTACTGCTTCTTCGGTATTCTAAATGCCTACTGCTTCTTCTGTATTCTAAATGCCTACTGCTTCTTCTAAATGCCTGCTTCTTCTGTATTCTAAATGCCTACTGCTTCTTCGGTATTCTAAATGCCTACTGCTTCTTCGGTATTCTAAATGCCTACTGCTTCTTCGGTATTCTAAATGCCTACTGCTTCTTCTGTATTATTCTAAATGCCTACTGCTTCTTCGGTATTCTAAATGCCTACTGCTTCTTCGGTATTCTAAATGCCTACTGCTTCTTCGGTATTCTAAATGCCTACTGCTTCTTCTAAATGTATTCTAAATGCCTACTGCTTCTTCTGTATTCTAAATGCCTACTGCTTCTTCTGTATTCTAAATGCCTACTGCTTCTTCTGTATTCTAAATGCCTACTGCTTCTTCTGTATTCTAAATGCCTACTGCTTCTTCTGTATTCTAAATGCCTACTGCTTCTTCTGTATTCTAAATGCCTACTGCTTCTTCTGTATTCTAAATGCCTACTGCTTCTTCGGTATTCTAAATGCCTGTTGGCTTCTTCGGTATTCTAAATGCCTACTGCTTCTTCTCGGCCTACTGCTCTAAATGCCTACTGCTTCTTCGGTATTCTAAATGCCTACTGCTTCTTCGGCTATTCTAAATGCCTACTGCTTCTTCTAAATGCCTATTCTTCTAAATGCCTACTGCTTCTTCGGTATTCTAAATGCCTACTGCTTCTTCGGTATTCTAAATGCCTACTGCTTCTTCGGTATTCTAAATGCCTACTGCTTCTTCGGTATTCTAAATGCCTACTGCTTCTTCGGTATTCTAAATGCCTACTGCTTCTTCGGTATTCTAAATGCCTACTGCTTCTTCTGTATTCTAAATGCCTACTGCTTCTTCGGTATTCTAAATGCCTACTGCTTCTTCGGTATTCTAAATGCCTACTGCTTCTTCGGTATTCTAAATGCCTACTGCTTCTTCGGTATTCTAAATGCCTACTGCTTCTTCGGTATTCTAAATGCCTACTGCTTCTTCGGTATTCTAAATGCCTACTGCTTCTTCGGTATTCTAAATGCCTACTGCTTCTTGGTATTCTAAATGCCTACTGCTTCTTCTGTATTCTAAATGCCTACTGCTTCTTCGGTATTCTAAATGCCTACTGCTTCTTAGGTATTCTAAATGCCTACTGCTTCTTCGGTATTCTAAATGCCTACTGCTTCTTCGGTATTCTAAATGCCTACTTCTTCGGTATTCTTCTTCGGTATTCTAAATGCCTACTGCTTCTTCGGTATTCTAAATGCCTATTGCTTCTTCGATTATTCTAAATGCCTGCTTCTTCGGTATTCTAAATGCCTATCTTCGGTATTCTAAATGCCTATTGCTTCTTGGTATTCTAAATGCCTATTGCTTCTTGAGGTATTCTAAATGCCTACTGCTTCTTCATTCTAAATGCCTACTGCTTCTTCGGTATTCTAAATGCCTACTGCTTCTTGATTATTCTAAATGCCTACTGCTTCTTATTCTAAATGCCTACTGCTTCTTCGGTATTCTAAATGCCTACTGCTTCTTCGGTATTCTAAATGCCTACTGCTTCTTCGGATTCTAAATGCCTACTGCTTCTTCGGTATTCTAAATGCCTACTGCTTCTTCGGTATTCTAAATGCCTATTGCTTCTTCGCATTCTAAATGCCTACTGCTTCTTCGGTATTCTAAATGCCTACTGCTTCTTCTGTATTCTAAATGCCTACTGCTTCTTCGGTATTCTAAATGCCTCATTGCTTCTTCGGTATTCTAATGCCTACTGCTTCTTCGGTATTCTAAATGCCTACTGCTTCTTCGGTATTCTAAATGCCTACTGCTTCTTCGGTATTCTAAATGCCTACTGCTTCTTCGGTATTCTAAATGCCTCCTGCTTCTTCGGTATTCTAAATGCCTCCTGCTTCTTGATTATTTTAAATGCCTCCCTGCTTCTTCAGTATTCTAAATGCCTCCTGCTTCTTGATATTCTAAATGCCTCCTGCTTCTTCGGTATTCTAAATGCCTCCTGCTTCTTGATTATTCCTAAATGCCTCCTGCTTCTTGAGGTATTCTAAATGTCCTCACAGCCTTCGGTATTCTAAATGCCTCCTGCTTCTTCGGTATTCTAAATGCCTCCTGCTTCTTCGGTATTCTAAATGCCTCCCTGCTTCTTCGGTATTCTAAATGCCTCCTGCTTCTTCGGTATTCTAAATGCCTCCTGCTTCTTCGGTATTCTAAATGCCTCCTGCTTCTTCGGTATTCTAAATGCCTCCTGCTTCTTTTGGTATTCTAAATGCCTACTGCT
>NW_025746467.1:0-7500 GCF_021184085.1 Oncorhynchus gorbuscha
TCTATTAAACACACCATACCATCTATTAAACACACCATACCATCTATACCATCTACTAAACACACCATACCATCTATTAAACACACCACCATCTATTAAACACACCATACCATCTATGACACACCATACCATCTATTAAACACACCATACCATCTATTAAACACACCATACCATCTATTAAACACACCATACCATCTATTAAACACACCATATCATCTAACATCTACTAAACCATCTATTAAACACACCATACCCATAAACACACCATACCATCTATTAAAACACCACATCTCATAAACACACCATCTAACATCTACTAAACACACCACACCATCTATTAAACACACCATACCATCTACTAAACACACCATACCATCTATTAAAACACCATACCATCTATTAAACACACCATACCATCTATTAAAACACCACCATCTATTACCATATACTAAAAACACACCATCATTACCATCTAACATCTACTAAACACACCACACCATCTATTAAACACACCATACCATCTATTAAACACACCATACCATCTATTACACCATGCCACCACACCATACCTATTAAACACACCATACCATCTATCTACTAAACACACCATACCATCTATTAAACACACCATACCATCTATTAAACACACCATCTATTAAACACACCATACCATCTATTAAACACACCATACCATCTATTAAACACACCATATCATCTATTAAACACACCACACCATCTATTAAACACACCATACCATCTAACATCTACTAAACACACCATACCATCTATTAAACACACCATACCATCTACTAAACACACCATACCATCTATTAAACACACCATACCATCTACTAAACACACCATATCATCTATTAAACACACCATACCATCTATTAAACACACCATACCATCTATTAAACACACCATACCATCTATTAAACACACCATACCATCTATTAAACACACAATAACATCTATTAAACACACCATACCATATATTAGACCTCTATTAAACACATCATACCATCTATTAAACACACCATACCATCTACTAAACACACCATATCATCTATTAAACACACCATACCATCTACTAAACACACCATATCATCTATTAAACACACCATACCATATATTAAACACACCATACCATCTACTAAACACACCATACCATCTATTAAACACACCATACCATCTAACATCTACTAAACACACCATACCATCTATTAAACACACCATACCATCTATTAAACACACCATACCAACTACTAAACACACCATACCATCTATTAAACACACCATACCATCTATTAAACCCACCATACCATCTATTAAACACACCATACCATCTAACATCTATTAAACACACCATACCATCTATCTTAAACACACCATACCATCTATTAAACACACCACACCATCTATTAAACACACCATACCATCTATTAAACACACCATACCATCTATTAAACACACCATACCATCTATTAAACACACCATACCATCTATTAAACACACCATACCATCTATTAAACACACCATACCATCTATTAAACACACCATACCATCTAACATCTATTAAACCCACCATACCATCTATTAAACCCACCATACCAACTATTAAACACACCATACCATCTATTAAACACACCATACCATCTACTAAACACACCATACCATCTATTACACACCATACCATCTATTAAACCCACCATACCATCTATTAAACCCACCATACCAACTATTAAACACACCATACCATCTATTAAACACACCATACCATCTACTAAACACACCATACCATCTACTAAACACACCATACCATCTGTCATCTATTAAACACACCATACCATCTATTAAACACACCATACCAACTATTAAACACACCATATCATCTATTAAACACACCATACCAACTATTAAACACACCATACCAACTATTACACACACTACCATCTATTACAGCAGACCACTCTCTTTGGCTGGTCTTCAACTATCTAGAAGCTAGGCAGATGTTCTCCTTGCCAGACCAGGTGGAAGGAGATAGACAGATGTTCTCCTAGCCAGACCAGGAGGAAGGAGACAGACAGATGTTCTCCCTAGCCAGACCAGGAGGAAGGAGACAGACAGATGTTCTCCTAGCCAGGCCAGGAGGAAGGAGACAGACAGACAGATGTTCTTCTAGCCAGACCAGGAGGAAGGAGACAGACAGATGTTCTCCTAGCCAGACCAGGAGGAAGGAGACAGACAGATGTTCTCCTAGCCAGACCAGGAGGAAGGAGACAGACAGATGTTCTCCTAGCCAGACCAGGAGGAAGGAGACAGACAGATGTTCTCCTAGCCAGACCAGTAGGAAGGAGACAGACAGATGTTCTCCTAGCCAGGCCAGGAGGAAGGAGACAGACAGATGTTCTTCTAGCCAGACCAGGAGGAAGGAGACAGACAGATGTTCTCCTAGCCAGACCAGGAGGAAGGAGACAGACAGATGTTCTCCTAGCCAGACCAGGAGGAAGGAGACAGACAGATGTTCTCCTAGCCAGACCAGGAGGAAGGAGACAGACAGATGTTCTCCTAGCCAGGCCAGGAGGAAGGAGACAGACAGATGTTCTTCTAGCCAGACCAGGAGGAAGGAGACAGACAGATGTTCTCCTAGCCAGGCCAGGAGGAAGGAGACAGACAGATGTTCTTCTAGCCAGACCAGGAGGAAGGAGACAGACAGACAGACAGATGTTCTCCTAGCCAGACCAGGAGGAAGGAGACAGACAGACAGACAGATGTTCTCCTAGCCAGACCAGGAGGAAGGAGACAGACATATGTTCTCCTAGCCAGACCAGGAGGAAGGAGACAGACAGATGTTCTCCTAGCCAGACCAGGAGGAAGGAGACAGACAGACAGATGTTCTCCTAGCCAGACCAGGAGGAAAGCGAGGGAGATCTGTTCAATATGGCAGGCAGCAGGCGGATGAATGCACATCTCATTAGCAGTGCCGTCACAAAGCCCTGGCCAGCTGTGTCTGGGGCTTTTTAGTTGGCGTGAGTGTCCACAAAGTCTACAAACAGACACATGACATGAAAGACTAGAGAGCTCTCTGTTCAGCCCTGTGCTGGGCCCGTGGGTGGTGTAGGGTACTCTGCACAGCACTGGGCCCGTGGGTGGTGTATGGTACTCTGCTCAGCCCTGGGCCTGTAGGTGGTGTATGGTACTCTGCACAGCACTGGGCCTGTGGGTGGAGTGTGGTACTCTGCTCAGCACTGGGCCTGTGGGTGGTGTATGGTACTCTGCACAGCACTGGGCCTGTAGGTGGTGTATGGTACTCTGCACAGCACTGGGCCTGTGGGTGGTGTAGGGTACTCTGCTCAGCCCTATGCTGGGCCCGTGGGTGGTGTATGGTACTCTGCTCAGCCCTGTGCTGGGCCCGTGGGTGGTGTAGGGTACTCTGCACAGCACTGGGCCTGTGGGTGGTGTAGGGTACTCTGCTCAGCCCTATGCTGGGCCCGTGGGTGGTGTATGGTACTCTGCTCAGCCCTGTGCTGGGCCCGTGGGTGGTGTAGGGTACTCTGCTCAGCCCTGGGCCAGTGGGTGGTGTGTGGTACTCTGCTAAGCCCTGGGCCAGTGGGTGGTGTGTGGTACTCTGCTCAGCACTGGGCCTGTGGGTGGTGTATGGTATTCTGCTCAGCCCTGGGCCTGTGGGTGGTGTGTGGTACTCTGCTCAGCACTGGGCCTGTGGGTGGAGTGTGGTACTCTGCTTAGCACTGGGCCTGTGGGTGGTGTATGGTACTCTACTCAGCCCTGGGACTGTGGGTGGTGTATGGTACTCTACTCAGCCCTGGGCCAGTGGGTGGTGTGTGGTATTCTGCTCAGCACTGGGCCTGTGGGTGGAGTGTGGTACACCTGCATTGCTTGCTGTTTGGGGTTTTAGGCTGGGTTTCTGTACATCACTTTGAGATATCAGCTGATGTACGAAGAGCTATATAAATACATTTGATTTGATTTGGTACTCTGTTCATATAGGCAATATGGTGCTATAGGGCTCTGGTCTAAAGTAGTGCACTATGTAAGCAATAGGGTGCTATAGGGCCCTGGTCTAAAGTAGTGCACTATATATGGAATAAGGTGCCATAGGGCTCTGGTCTAAAGTAGTGCACTATGTAGGCAATAGGGTGCCATTTGGGACACCGCCCCAACACACTGCTGTGGTGGACAGAAGGAGGGAAGAGGACAATATGTATATGTAAAACAGGCTTTTAAAAGGAGCCTTTGATCACTCTTGATTAATGTGATGTTAATAACGCTGTGGAAATCGGTTGGTTTCCTGCTCATTGTGAAGGACGGTTTTTGTTTTTCTGTGAAGGGAAACACTTTTAGGTCATCAGTTCTCCATCAACAAACCTTTCAGCTTTCTGGTCAGAGCTTTTAGCTCGGGACAGAAAATATGTTCTGACACACCGCTATGACAGAAATAAATATGTTTTTTAGAAGCAAAACGGTTCATTGACCACAGACCAGACATTTAAAAAATAAAAGAATCAGAGAGCTGGTCTGAGACTGGGGCATGGAGTTTTCCCACTAGTGCCCACCTCCATACAGAACAAACAGCTGCCCACCTCCATACAGAACAAACAGCTGCCCACCTCCATACAGAACAAACAGCTGCCCACCTACATACAGAACAAACAGCTGCCCACCTACATACAGAACAAACAGCTGTCCACCTACATACAGAACAAACAGCTGCCCACCTACATACAGAACAAACAGCTGTCCACCTACATACAGAACAAACAGCTGCCCACCTACATACAGAACAAACAGCTGCCCACCTCCATACAGAACAAACAGCTGTCCACCTACATACAGAACAAACAGCTGCCCACCTACATACAGAACAAACAGCTGTCCACCTACATACAGAACAAACAGCTGTCCACCTACATACAGAACAAACAGCTGTCCACCTACATACAGAACAAACAGCTGCCCACCTCCATACAGAACAAACAGCTGCCCACCTCCATACAGAACAAACAGCTGCCCACCTACATACAGAACAAACAGCTGCCCACCTCCATACAGAACAAACAGCTGTCCACCTACATACAGAACAAACAGCTGCCCACCTACATACAGAACAAACAGCTGTCCACCTACATACAGAACAAACAGCTGTCCACCTACATACAGAACAAACAGCTGTCCACCTACATACAGAACAAACAGCTGCCCACCTCCATACAGAACAAACAGCTGCCCACCTCCATACAGAACAAACAGCTGCCCACCTACATACAGAACAAACAGCTGCCCACCTACATACAGAACAAACAGCTGCCCACCTACATACAGAACAAACAGCTGCCCACCTACATACAGAACAAACAGCTGCCCACCTACATACAGAACAAACAGCTGCCCACCTACATACAGAACAAACAGCTGTCCACCTACATACAGAACAAACAGCTGTCCACCTACATACAGAACAAACAGCTGTCCACCTACATACAGAACAAACAGCTGCCCACCTACATACAGAACAAACAGCTGCCCACCTACATACAGAACAAACAGCTGTCCACCTACATACAGAACAAACAGCTGTCCACCTACATACAGAAGAAACAGCTGCCCACCTCCATACAGAACAAACAGCTGCCCACCTACATACAGAACAAACAGCTGCCCACCTCCATACAGAACAAACAGCTGCCCACCTACATACAGAACAAACAGCTGCCCACCTACATACAGAACAAACAGCTGCCCACCTACATACAGAACAAACAGCTGTCCACCTACATACAGAACAAACAGCTGCCCACCTCCATACAGAACAAACAGCTGCCCACCTCCAAACAGAACAAACAGCTGCCCACCTACATACAGAACAAACAGCTGCCCACCTACATACAGAACAAACAGCTGCCCACCTACATACAGAACAAACAGCTGCCCACCTACATACAGAACAAACAGCTGCCCACCTACATACAGAACAAACAGCTGCCCACCTACATACAGAACAAACAGCTGCCCACCTACATACAGAACAAACAGCTGCCCACCTACATACAGAACAAACAGCTGCCCACCTCCATACAGAACAAACAGCTGTCCACCTACATACAGAACAAACAGCTGTCCACCTACATACAGAACAAACAGCTGCCCACCTCCATACAGAACAAACAGCTGCCCACCTCCATACAGAACAAACAGCTGCCCACCTACATACAGAACAAACAGCTGCCCACCTACATACAGAACAAACAGCTGCCCACCTACATACAGAACAAACAGCTGCCCACCTACATACAGAACAAACAGCTGCCCACCTACATACAGAACAAACAGCTGTCCACCTACATACAGAACAAACAGCTGTCCACCTACATACAGATCACAATAAAATATGTCTCTGTCACAAAGGAAAAGGAGTGAAAACAGAGAGAAATGTCGTTGTGTTGTGTAGGACTGGTGTTACTGCACTGACAAGGCAGATACACAATGACTGACTGGAACGATACGGGCCTCGAGGACTCTTCTCCAATGGGCCTTTACAACCCAAACTCAACACACTACACAATGATTGACTGTGTCGTTATTTGTGTCAAATTGCTATGCTTTATCTTGGCCAGGTCGCAGTTACAAATGAGAACTTGTTCTCAACTAACCTACCTGGTTAAATTAAAGGTGTTCTCAACTAACCTACCTGGTTAAATTAAAGGTGTTCTCAACTAACCTACCTGGTTAAATAAAGGTGTTCTCAACTAACCTACCTGGTTAAATTAAAGGTGTTCTCAACTAACCTACCTGGTTAAATTAAAGGTGTTCTCAACTAACCTACCTGGTTAAATAAAGGTGTTCTTAACTAACATACCTGGTTAAATAAAGGTGTTCTCAACTAACCTACCTGGTTAAATTAAAGGTGTTCTCAACTAACCTACCTGGTTAAATAAAGGTGTTCTCAACTAACCTACCTGGTTAAATTAAATGTGTTCTCAACTAGCCTACCTGGTTAAATAAATGTGTTCTCAACTAACCTACCTGGTTAAATAAAGGTGTTCACAACTAACCTACCTGGTTAAATAAAGGTGTTCTCAACTAACATACCTGGGTAAATAAAGGTGTTCTCAACTAACCTACCTGGTTAAATTAAAGGTGTTCTCAACTAACCTACCTGGTTAAATTAAAGGTGTTCTCAACTAACCTACCTGGTTAAATAAAGGTGTTCTCAACTAACATACCTGGTTAAATAAAGGTGTTCTCAACTAACCTACCTGGTTAAATTAAAGGTGTTCTCAACTAACCTACCTGGTTAAATTAAAGGTGTTCTCAACTAACATACCTGGTTAAATAAAGGTGTTCTCAACTAACCTACCTGGTTAAATTAAAGGTGTTCTCAACTAACCTACCTGGTTAAATAAAGGTGTTCTCAACTAACCTACCTGGTTAAATTAAAGGTGTTCTCAACTGTCCTACCTGGTTAAATAAAGGTGTTCA
>NW_025746467.1:12500-50000 GCF_021184085.1 Oncorhynchus gorbuscha
GGAGGCTATATACAGGGGTACTGGTACAGAGTCAATGTGGAGGCTATATACAGGGGTACTGGTACAGAGTCAATGTGGAGGCTCTATACAGGGTACTGGTACAGAGTCAATGTGGAGGCTATATACAGGGGGTACTGGTACAGAGTCAATGTGGAGGCTATATACAGGGGTACTGGTACAGAGTCAATGTGGAGGCTATATACAGGGGTACTGGTACAGAGTCAATGTGGAGGCTATATACAGGGGTACCGGTACAGAGTCAATGTGGAGGCTATATACAGGGGTACCGGTACAGAGTCAATGTGGAGGCTATATACAGGGGTACCGGTACAGAGTCAATGTGGAGGCTATATACAGGGGTACCGGTACAGAGTCAATGTGGAGGCTATATACAGGGGTACTGGTACAGAGTCAATGTGGAGGCTATATCCAGGGGTACTGGTACAGAGTCAATGTGGAGACTATATCCAGGGGGTACTGGTACAGAGTCAATGTGGAGGCTATATCCAGGGGTACTGGTACAGAGTCAATGTGGAGGCTATATACAGGGGTACTGGTACAGAGTCAATGTGGAGGCTATATACAGGGGTACTGGTACAGAGTCAATGTGGAGGCTCTATACAGGGGTACTGGTACAGAGTCAATGTGGAGGCTATATACAGGGGTACTGGTACAGAGTCAATGTGGAGGCTATATACAGGGGTACTGGTACAGAGTCAATGTGGAGGCTATATACAGGGGTACTGGTACAGAGTCAATGTGGAGGCTATATACAGGGGGTACCGGTACAGAGTCAATGTGGAGGCTATATACAGGGGTACTGGTACAGAGTCAATGTGGAGGCTATATACAGGGGTACCGGTACAGAGTCAATGTGGAGGCTATATACAGGGGTACTGGTACAGAGTCAATGTGGAGGCTATATACAGGGGTACTTGTACAGAGTCAATGTGGAGGCTATATACAGGGGTACTGGTACAGAGTCAATGTGGAGGCTATATACAGGGGTACCGGTACAGAGTCAATGTGGAGGCTATATACAGGGGTACCGGTACAGAGTCAATGTGGAGGCTATATACAG
Source organism: Oncorhynchus gorbuscha (assembly GCF_021184085.1). Lineage (NCBI taxonomy): Eukaryota > Metazoa > Chordata > Actinopteri > Salmoniformes > Salmonidae > Oncorhynchus > Oncorhynchus gorbuscha. Next base: position 13,582 of record NW_025746467.1, read on the forward strand.
GGGTACTGGTACAGAGTCAATGTGGAGGCTATATACAGGGGTACTGGTACAGAGTCAATGTGGAGGCTATATACAGGGGTACTGGTACAGAGTCAATGTGGAGGATATATACAGGGGGTACTGGTACAGAGTCAATGTGGAGGCTATATACAGGGGTACTGGTACAGAGTCAATGTGGAGGCTATATACAGGGGTACTGGTACAGAGTCAATGTGGAGGCTATATACAGGGGTACTGGTACAGAGTCAATGTGGAGGCTATATACAGGGGTACTGGTACAGAGTCAATGTGGAGGCTATATACAGGGGTACTGGTACAGAGTCAATGTGGAGGCTCTATACAGGGGTACTGGTACAGAGTCAATGTGGAGGCTATATACAGGGGGTACTGGTACAGAGTCAATGTGGAGGCTATATACAGGGGTACTGGTACAGAGTCAATGTGGAGGCTATATACAGGGGTACTGGTACAGAGTCAATGTGGAGGCTATATACAGGGGTACCGGTACAGAGTCAATGTGGAGGCTATATACAGGGGTACCGGTACAGAGTCAATGTGGAGGCTATATACAGGGGTACCGGTACAGAGTCAATGTGGAGGCTATATACAGGGGTACCGGTACAGAGTCAATGTGGAGGCTATATACAGGGGTACTGGTACAGAGTCAATGTGGAGGCTATATACAGGGGTACTGGTACAGAGTCAATGTGGAGGATATATACAGGGGTACTGGTACAGAGTCAATGTGGAGGCTATATACAGGGGTACTGGTACAGAGTCAATGTGGAGGCTATATACAGGGGTACTGGTACAGAGTCAATGTGGAGGCTATATACAGGGGTACCGGTACAGAGTCAATGTGGAGGCTATATACAGGGGTACCGGTACAGAGTCAATGTGGAGGCTATATACAGGGGTACCGGTACAGAGTCAATGTGGAGGCTATATACAGGGGTACTGGTACAGAGTCAATGTGGAGGCTATATACAGGGGTACTGGTACAGAGTCAATGTGGAGGATATATACAGGGGTACTGGTACAGAGTCAATGTGGAGGCTATATACAGGGGTACTGGTACAGAGTCAATGTGGAGGCTATATACAGGGGTACTGGTACAGAGTCAATGTGGAGGCTATATACAGGGGTACTGGTACAGAGTCAATGTGGAGGCTATATACAGGGGTACCGGTACAGAGTCAATGTGGAGGCTATATACAGGGGTACTGGTACAGAGTCAATGTGGAGGCTATATACAGTGGGTACTGGTACAGAGTCAATGTGGAGACTATATACAGGGGTACCGATACAGAGTCAATGTGGAGGCTATATACAGGGGTACTGGTACAGAGTCAATGTGGAGGCTAGTCAATGTGGAGGCTATATACAGGGGTACTGGTACAGAGTCAATGTGGAGGCTATATACAGGGGTACCGGTACAGAGTCAATGTGGAGACTATATACAGGGGTACCGGTACAGAGTCAATGTGGAGACTATATACAGGGGTACCGGTACAGAGTCAATGTGGAGGCTATATAGAGGGGTACCGGTACAGAGTCAATGTGGAGGCTATATACAGGGGTACCGGTACAGAGTCAATGTGAAGGCTATATACAGGGGTACCGGTACAGAGTCAATGTGGAGACTATATACAGGGGTACCGGTACAGAGTCAATGTGGAGGCTATATACAGGGGTACCGGTACAGAGTCAATGTGGAGACTATATACAGGGGTACTGGTACAGAGTCAATGTGGAGGCTATATACAGGGGTACTGGTACAGAGTCAATGTGGAGGCTATATACAGGGGTACTGGTACAGAGTCAATGTGGAGGCTATATACAGGGGTACTGGTACAGAGTCAATGTGGAGACTATATACAGGGGTACTGGTACAGAGTCAATGTGGAGGCTATATACAGGGGTACTGGTACAGAGTCAATGTGGAGGCTATATACAGGGGTACTGGTACAGAGTCAATGTGGAGGCTATATACAGGGGTACTGGTACAGAGTCAATGTGGAGACTATATACAGGGGTACCGGTACAGAGTCAATGTGGAGGCTATATACAGGGGTACTGGTACAGAGTCAATGTGGAGGCTATATACAGGGGGTACTGGTACAGAGTCAATGTGGAGACTATATACAGGGGTACTGGTACAGAGTCAATGTGGAGGCTATATACAGGGGTACTGGTACAGAGTCAATGTGGAGGCTATATACAGGGGTACCGGTACAGAGTCAATGTGGAGGCTATATACAGGGGTACTGGTACAGAGTCAATGTGGAGGCTATATACAGGGGGTACTGGTACAGAGTCAATGTGGAGGCTATATACAGGGGTACTGGTACAGAGTCAATGTGGAGGCTATATACAGGGGTACTGGTACAGAGTCAATGTGGAGGCTATATACAGGGTACTGGTACAGAGTCAATGTGGAGGCTATATACAGGGGTACTGGTACAGAGTCAATGTGGAGGCTATATACAGGGGTACTGGTACAGAGTCAATGTGGAGGCTATATACAGGGGTACTGGTACAGAGTCAATGTGGAGGCTATATACAGGGGTACTGGTACAGAGTCAATGTGGAGGCTATATACAGTGGGTACTGGTACAGAGTCAATGTGGAGGCTATATACAGGGGTACTGGTACAGAGTCAATGTGGAGGCTATATACAGGGGTACTGGTACAGAGTCAATGTGGAGACTATATACAGGGGTACTGGTACAGAGTCAATGTGGAGGCTATATAGAGGGGTACTGGTACAGAGTCAATGTGGAGGCTATATACAGGGGTACGGTACAGAGTCAATGTGGAGGCTATATACAGGGGTACTGGTACAGAGTCAATGTGGAGGCTATATACAGGGGTACCGGTACAGAGTCAATGTGGAGGCTATATACAGGGGGTACCGGTACGGAGTCAATGTGGAGGCCATATACAGGGACCTCTGGCAGTCTCTATGGGTGTGCCACAGGGTTCAATTCTTGGACCGACTCTCTTCTCTGTATACATCAATGAGGTCGCTTTTGCTGCTGGTGAGTCTCTGATCCACCTCTACGCAGACGACACCATTCTGTATACTTCTGGCCCTTCTTTAGACACTGTGTTAACAACCCTCCAGGCAAGCTTCAATGCCATACAACTCTCCTTCCGTGGCCTCCAATTGCTCTTCAATACAAGTAAAAGTAAAGGCATGCTCTTCAACCGAAGAGAGTATTTGTTCCTCATGCAGACCTGGGATGAGTCCCTCAGGGAGAGTTTGTTCCTCATGCAGACCTGGGATGAGTCCATCAGGGAGAGAGTTTGTTCCTGAGAAGACCTGAGATGAGTTCCTCAGGGAGAGAGTTTGTTCCTGATGAAGACCTGGGGTGAGTCCCTCAGGGAGAGAGTTTGTTCCTGATGAAGACCTGCGATCAGTCCCTCAGGGAGAGAGTTAGTTCCTGATGAAGACCTGGGATGAGTCCCTCAGGGAGAGAGTTTGTTCCTCGTGAAGTCATGGGATGAGTCCCTCAGGAGAGAGTTTGTTCCTGATGAAGACCTGGGATGAGTCCCTCAGGGAGAGAGTTTGTTCCTCGTGAAGTCATGGGATGAGTCCCTCAGGGAGAGAGTTTGTTCCTGATGAAGTCATGGGATGAGTCCCTCAGGGAGAGAGTTTGTTCCTCGTGAAGTCATGGGATGAGTCCCTCAGGGAGAGAGTTTGTTCCTGATGAAGTCATGGGATGAGTCCCTCAGGGAGAGAGTTTGTTCCTCATGAAGACCTGCGATGAGTCCCAAATGGCTTACTATTTAATTCTCTCCATAGGGAGAGGAGGATACCTAGTCAGTTGTACAACTGAATGCATTCAACTGAAATGTGTCTCATTTAACCCAACCAGGAGGCACCAGTGTGATAACAGCCTTATTCAGGGGCAGGAAGACAGATTTATACCCTGTCAGCTCGCGGAGTCAATCTAGCAACCTTTCAGGTTACTGGCCCAACGCTCTAACCACTAGACTACCGGCAGTGCTTGTTGTATATCTGGATAAGAGCGTCTGCTAAATGACTTAAATGTAAATGTATATTTAATAGAACTATCATATCAACCTGGGGGCCATTTTACACGGCAGCTCACAAGAAATGTTCCACGCCTGAATCTGATTGGAGGATCCCCAACATATCAAGTTACATCAGGAAATGATGGACCTATCAAATTAAGGTGTGATATTCTGGTCTGCCCACTCCAACGATGGAGACTGAACAGGATGGTCGTTCTATACCGGGATGGTCGTTCTGTAGACTATATTTCTATAACAGAGAGGGTAGCTTCTGATTTGGATATTTGACGAGGTACAGTCAGGTGAGTGAGGCGTGGAACTCACCACAACGTCGGTCCTCATCTTGCCGAAGGTGTTGATCAGGTGAGTGTAGTGGTAGTCGTCCATCTGTCTCAGAGTAGCGGTCATGCTGGCCACGAAGCTGCCCTGTACAGAGAGAGAGACAGAGGGGAATGGGGAGGGGGGGAGAGAGGGGGTGGAGAGAGAGAGAGAGAGAGAGAGAGAGAGAGAGAGAGAGAGAGAGAGAGAGAGAGAGAGAGAGAGAGGAGAAAGAGGGAGAAAAGGGGGCGAGAGAGAGAGAGAGAGAGAGAGAGAGAGAGAGAGAGGGGGGCGAGAGAGAGAGAGAGAGAGACAGAGGGGAATGGGGAAGGGAGGGGGGTGGAGAGAGAGAGAGAGAGAGAGAGAGAGAGAGAGAGAGAGAGAGAGGGGAGAGAGAGAGAGAGAGAGAGAGAGAGAGAGAGAGAGAGAGAGAGAGAGAGAGAGAGAGAGAGAGAGAGAGAGAGAGAGAGAGAGAAAAAGAGGGGGATGGAGAGAGAAAAAGAGGGGGAGAGAGAGGAAAACATTCAATACACAATACAAAACACATAGTTCCTACTGTAACTGGTGTCCAGTAAAAGCAATGGCTCAATGATTGTTGTTTGTCTTGAGGAGCAGCAGGAGCAGATGGATAGGAGGAAAATGAGCTCAATTATCAAGTCAGAGTCGAAGATGGGCTCGCTAATAACCCTGTTGAGCTGAGAGTGGGAGGCAGGGAGAAAGTCCCAGCCAGAAACAGTAGGCCTGGAACGGGTCCTATAGCCAGGCTGGGCTGAGACAGGGGGAGAGGCCCAGCCAGAAGCCTGAACTGAGACAGGGAGAGAGGCCCAGCTAGAAGCCAGGACTGAGACAGGGAGAGAGGCCCAGCTAGAAGCCTGAACTGAGACAGGGAGAGAGGCCCAGCTAGAAGCCAGGACTGAGACAGGGAGAGAGGCCCAGCCAGAAGCCTGAACTGAGACAGGGAGAGAGGCCCAGCCAGAAGCCTGAACTGAGACAGGGGGAGAGGCCCAGCTAGAAGCCAGGACTGAGACAGGGAGAGAGGCCCAGCCAGAAGCCTGAACTGAGACAGGGGGAGAGGCCCAGCTAGAAGCCAGGACTGAGACAGGGAGAGAGGCCCAGCTAGAAGCCTGAACTGAGACAGGGAGAGAGGCCCAGCTAGAAGCCAGGACTGAGACAGGGAGAGAGGCCCAGCCAGAAGCCTGAACTGAGACAGGGAGAGAGGCCCAGCCAGTCTCAGCCATTGAAGGATAACTGGGCTGAGAGGAGAGTTAGAGGAGAGTGTTTGAGACATTGGCACAGTGAGATATAACTGATTGGTGTTGAAGTGTTCGGGGGAGGGTCAAGAGAGAGTGAGAGATGGATTGGAGAAAGTGGAGTGAAAAATGAACATCTCTCTCTGTCGGTTGACGCTGTGAGAGGTGTGTTTCTACAGAAACCATTAAGGATTCAACGTAACGGAAGAGGACTTACTAGACAAAGAGGAAGGGAGGGATGAAGAGTGATTCTGATAGAAGAGTCTGGTCCAGCAAGATCAGAAATAGGAGAGGTGAGAAAGGGGTGTGGAGCCTACAAGCCTGACTCTAACCACTAGGCTACCTGCCTCTAACCACTAGGCTACCTTCCTCTAACCACTAGGCTACCTGCCTCTAACCACTAGGCTACCTGCCTCTAACCACTAGGCTACCTGCCTCTAACCACTAGGCTACCTGCCTCTAACCACTAGGCTACCTGCCTCTAACCACTAGGCTACCTGCCTCTAACCACTAGGCTACCTTCCTCTAACCACTAGGCTACCTGCCTCTAACCACTAGGCTACCTGCCTCTACCCACTAGGCTACCTTCCTCTAACCACTAGGCTACCTGCCTCTAACCACTAGGCTACCTGCCTCTAACCACTAGGCTACCTGCCCCTATGTTCCTAAGCCTGGAGAGATAACACCGGTGAGATGTACCTTTCCTGGTCTCCCGTCACTACAGCCTGAGAACGGAGACCAATTAGACTAAGTTTAATTAGAAAGGAGTCTGAACGGATGCTTCTCATTCCCTTCCTTCCTTTCCTAACCGCTGAACAAAGGATCCCATTACTTGATAGCAGGGGCAGATTAAGGAAGAGAGAGGGGGGATAGAGAGGGAGAAAACCGGAGGAGGAAATGAAAGAGGGAACTCAGTAAATAAATAGTAATGGCCCAGCTGCCTCTCTTTCTAAATTGCTGTGCTACAACAGAACAGTATATATTCCCCATGGGAATAGAGCAGATTACTCTAGCACAGACTAGATTATTCCCCATGGGAATAGAGCAGATTACTCTAGCACAGACTAGATTATTCCCCATGGGAATAGAGCAGATTACTCTAGCACAGACTAGATTATTCCCCATGGGAATAGAGCAGATTACTCTAGCACAGACTAGATTATTCCCCATTACTCTAGCACAGACTAGATTATTCCCCATGGGAATAGAGCAGATTACTCTAGCACAGACTAGATTATTCCCCATGGGAATATAGCAGATTACTCTAGCACAGACTAGATTATTCCCCATGGGAATAGAACAGATTACTCTAGCACAGACTAGATTATTCCCCATGGGAATAGAGCAGATTACTCTAGCACAGACTAGATTATTCCCCATGGGAATAGAGCAGATTACTCTAGCACAGACTAGATTATTCCCCATGGGAATAGAGCAGATTACTCTAGCACAGACTAGATTATTCCCCATGGAAATAGAGCAGATTCATCTAGCACAGATTAGATATGATTCCACAAGGTAATGAAACATGATTAATCTAGGACAGATTAGAGATGATTCCAAGGTAATGAAACAGATTCATCTAGGACAGATTATATAATATTATTGACTAAGGGAATAAAGCAGATTCATCTAGCACAGATTAAATAATATTATTGACTAAGGGAATAAAGCAGATTAATCTAGCACATATTATATAAAATTATTGACTAAGGGAATAAAGCAGATTAATCTAGCACAGATTATATAATATTATTGACTGAGGGAATAAATCAGATTAATCTAGCACAGATTATATACTATTATTGACTGAGGGAATAAATCCGATTAATCTAGCACAGATTATATACTAGTATTGACTGAGGGAATAAAGCAGATGAATCCCTCATAATATAAATAATAATATATGCCATTTATAGCAGACGCTTTTATCCAAAGCGACTTACAGTCATGTGTGCATACATTCTACGTATGGGTGGTCCCGGGGATCGAACCCACTACCCTGGCGTTACAAGCGCCATGCTCTACCAACTGAGCTACAGAAGGACAGATTAGAATGATCCTTAAAAAGGGCCAATCTGCAGTTGCTGCATCCATCCATCATTTAATGATATATACCCATTGATGGTTGAATATTATCATTTAATAATCCCTCATGAGTTTAGTTCAACTGTCACACTCCATCAGAACCCCAGAATATCAGCTTGCTTTTTAACGGCAATATTTGTAAACATTGTAAACAAAACACTGCATAGACTCAACACATAAAACGATCAGTTGGGCTGTCAAGTCGTTGTCAAGTCGTTGTCAAGTCGTTGTCAAGTCGTTGTCAAGTCGTTGTCAAGTCGTTGTCAAGTCGTTGCATCCATAACTCTTGTCTGTGAATTTGAGAGTGTTTCTCCATGTCCATCCCTTCGCTTTAAAAAACTAAAAAGCAGAGGCAGGTACGTTGTTAATGTTTAAACTACGGAGTGCCCCTTTTAACTTCGTTCCAAAACAATGTAATTGATGCTCTAACCACTGGGGGCTGGTAATGGGAGTGAAAAATACATTATGGCAAATTAAATGGGAGTTGATTTTTTTTGCGGCACAAATTGCACCCTATTCCCTATATAGTGCACTACTATAGACCAGATGGCACCCTATTCCCTATATAGTGCACTACTATAAACCAGATGACACCCTATTAATAATAATATAGTGTACTACTATAGACCAGATTGCACCCTATTCCCTATATAATGCACTACTATAGACCAGATGGCACCCTATTCCCTATATAGTGCACTACTATAAACCGGATGGCACCCTATTCCCTATAGAGTGCACTACTATAGACCAGATGGCACCCTATTCCCTATATAGTGCACTACTATAAACCAGATGGCACCCTATTCCCTATATAGTGTACTACTATAGACCAGATGGCACCCTATTCCCTATATAGTGCCCTACTATAGACCAGATGGCACCCTATTCCCTATATAGTGCACTACTATAGACCAGATGGCACCCTATTCTCTATATAGTGCACTACTATAGACCAGATGGCACCCTATTCCCTATATAGTGCACTACTATAGACCAGATGGCACCCTATTCCCTATATAGTGCACTACTATAGACCAGATGGCACCCTATTCCCTATATAGTGCACTACTATAGACCAGATGGCACCCTATTCCCTATATAGTGCACTACTATAGACCAGATGGCACCCTATTCCCTATATAGTGCACTACTATAGACCAGATGGCACCCTATTCCCTATATAGTGCACTACTATAGACCAGATGGCACCCTATTCCCTATATAGTGCACTACTATAGACCAGATGGCACCCTATTCCCTATATCTAGCACTACTATAGACCAGATGGCACCCTATTCCCTATATAGTGCACTACTATAGACCAGATGGCACCCTATTCTCTATATAGTGCACTACTATAGACCAGATGGCACCCTATTCCCTATATAGTGCACTACTATAGACCAGATGGCACCCTATTCCCTATATAGTGCCCTACTATAGACCAGATGGCACCCTATTCCCTATATAGTGCACTACTATAGACCAGATGGCACCCTATTCCCTATATAGTGCACTACTATAGACCAGATGGCACCCTATTCCCTATATCTAGCACTACTATAGACCAGATGGCACCCTATTCCCTATATAGTGTACTACTATAGACCAGATGGCACCCTATTCCCTATATAGTGTACTACTATAGACCAGATGGCACCCTATTCCCTATATAGTGTACTACTATAGACCAGATGGCACCCTAATCCCTATATAGTGCACTACTATAGACCAGATGGCACCCTATTCCCTATATAGTGCACTACTATAGACCAGATGGCACCCTATTCCCTATATAGTGCACTACTATAGACCAGATGGCACCCTATTCCCTATATAGTGCACTACTATAGACCAGATGGCACCCTATTCTCTATATAGTGCACTACTATAGACCAGATGGCACCCTATTCCCTATATAGTGCACTACTATAGACCAGATGGCACCCTATTCCCTATATCTAGCACTACTATAGACCAGATGGCACCCTATTCCCTATATAGTACACTACTATAGACCAGAGCCCATAGGGAATAGGGAGCCATTTGGGAAGAAGCCATATCATCTATTCTCCACATCTCTCTGTTGATATGTTCAAGTGCAGAGTAATGTGTGTACAACACTTCCTCGCCGAAAAGGGAGCAAGACCTCTGAACAACAATTAGTCCACAATTAAATGTAAAAATGATTTGAGAACACAGTGTACCTGTTTTTGCAGGTAAACAAGACATCGATGGGGCACTAATGGACAAGTTAAGTCCAGAGTGCAGTCTAGAGGTATTGGCTTGTACATTTGTGTCAGGAATTTGATGAGTACATCTTTTATACAGTCTCAATCCTCTGTGTGTGTTTTAACCCCTCTAGACTGTCTCCAGTGAGAACTACAGAGGGTACAGTACACTAGGGGTTGACCACACAGACTCATGTACACTAGGGGTTGACCACACAGACTCAGGTACACTAGGGGTTGACCACACAGACTCAGGTACACTAGGGGTTGACCACACAGACTCATGTACACTAGGGGTTGACCACACAGACTCAGGTACACTAGGGGTTGACCACACAGACTCATGTACACTAGGGGTTGACCACACAGACTCATGTACACTAGGGGTTGACCACACAGACTCACGTACACTAGGGGTTGACCACACAGACTCACGTACAGATAGATAGATAGATAGATAGATAGATAGATAGATAGATAGATAGATAGATAGATAGATAGATAGATAGATAGATAGATAGATAGATAGATAGATAGATAGATAGATAGATAGGATAGATAGATAGGATAGATAGATAGATCTATCTATAGAGGCCTGTCTCAGTGGACTAATCCATTATAGAGGCCTGTCTCAGTGGACTAATCCATTATAGAGGCCTGTCTCAGTGGACTAATCCATTATAGAGGCCTGTCTCAGTGGACTAATCCATTATAGAGGTCTGTCTCAGTGGACTAATCCATTATAGAGGTCTGTCTCAGTGGACTAATCCATTATAGAGGCCTGTCTCAGTGGACTAATCCATAATAGAGGTCTGTCTCAGTGGACTAATCCATTATAGAGGTCTGTCTCAGTGGACTAATCCATTATAGAGGTCTGTCTCAGTGGACTAATCCATTATAGAGGTCTGTCTCAGTGGACTAATCCATTATAGAGGTCTGTCTCAGTGGACTAATCCATTATAGAGGTCTGTCTCAGTGGACTAATCCATTATAGAGGTCTGTCTCAGTGGACTAATCCATTATAGAGGCCTTTCTCAGTGGACTAATCCATAATAGAGGTCTGTCTCAGTGGACTAATCCATTATAGAGGTCTGTCTCAGTGGACTAATCCATTATAGAGGTCTGTCTCAGTGGACTAATCCATTATAGAGGTCTGTCTCAGTGGACTAATCCATTATAGAGGTCTGTCTCAGTGGACTAATCCATTATAGAGGCCTGTCTCAGTGGACTAATCCATTATAGAGGCCTGTCTCAGTGGACTAATCCATTATAGAGGCCTGTCTCAGTGGACTAATCCATTATAGAGGCCTGTCTCAGTGGACTAATCCATTATAGAGGTCTGTCTCAGTGGACTAATCCATTATAGAGGTCTGTCTCAGTGGACTAATCCATTATAGAGGTCTGTCTCAGTGGACTAATCCATTATAGAGGTCTGTCTCAGTGGACTAATCCATTATAGAGGTCTGTCTCAGTGGACTAATCCATTATAGAGGCCTGTCTCAGTGGACTAATCCATAATAGAGGTCTGTCTCAGTGGACTAATCCATTATAGAGGTCTGTCTCAGTGGACTAATCCATTATAGAGGTCTGTCTCAGTGGACTAATCCATTATAGAGGTCTGTCTCAGTGGACTAATCCATTATAGCGGTCTGTCTCAGTGGACTAATCCATTATAGAGGTCTGTCTCAGTGGACTAATCCATTATAGAGGTCTGTCTCAGTGGACTAATCCATTGTGGAGGTCTGTCTCAGTGGACTAATCCATAATAGAGGTCTGTCTCAGTGGACTAATCCTTTAATAATAATAATAATAATATATGCCATTTAGCGGACGCTTTTATCCAAAGCGACTTACAGTCATGTGTGCATACATTCTACGTATGGGTGGTCCCGGGAATCGAACCCACTACCCTGGCGTTAGCCTGTCTCAGTGGACTAATCCATTATAGAGGCCTGTCTCAGTGGACTGATCCATTATAGAGGTCTGTCTCAGTGGACTAATCCATTATAGCGGTCTGTTTTTATACATCCGTTGAGAATGACACTAGTTCCTCAACGTGCCTTTCAACAACCACTCAGCATGAAAGGAGAATGTTATGCTCTGATCCGGAAGGAAACATCATAAAATAGGCCTACCTGATTACTTCTTAACCCTTGAACACATAGTATACAGCTGTGTCTGTCTGTACGGAGCTCAATAACGCAGGGAACTCTCTAAAGGGCCCAGAACATTTTATACAATGTTGTAAGTTTGCTAGCACGATGAGGCTCGGATCAAGTTAATAGTTGACACGATGTTTCAAGTTCCTTGCAGACAGGCCATGCGTAGCCAATGTGATTTATAGGATGTTTTATTTATTTTTAAAATCAGGATTATTTTCTACCTGCAGGCTGCTAATGGTTTTATTGTGTTGGTTAATGTAGGCCATTTTTACATATTGCCAATAGAAGTTACTTTTACAGTTGTATCAGTTTAATTTAGATATAAATTTGATTAACCACATGACATTGATTTGGAGATATGAAGACCCTCTAACACACCCTCTAACACACCCTCTAACACACCCTCTAACACACCCTCTAACACACCCTCTAACACAGCCTCTAACACACCCTCTAACACACCCTCTAACACACCCTCTAACACACCCTCTAACACACCCTCTAACACACCCTCTAACACACCCTCTAACACACCCTCTAACACACCCTCTAACACACCCTCCTCAGGTGGTGTTTTTAGTCAGGGACAGCTCTAACACACCCTCTAACACAGCCTCTAACACACCCTCCTCAGGTGGTGTTTTTAGTCAGGGACAGCTCTAACACACCCTCTAACACACCCTCTAACACACCCTCTAACACACCCTCTAACACACCCTCTAACACACCCTCTAACACACCCTCTAACACACCCTCTAACACAGCCTCTAACACACCCTCTAACACAGCCTCTAACACACCCTCTAACACACCCTCTAACACACCCTCTAACACACCCTCTAACACACCCTCTAACACACCCTCTAACACACCCTCTAACACACCCTCTAACACACCCTCTAACACACCCTCTAACACACCCTCTAACACAGCCTCTAACACAGCCTCTAACACACCCTCTAACACACCCTCTAACACACCCTCTAACACACCCTCTAACACACCCTCTAACACACCCTCTAACACACCCTCTAACACACCCTCTAACACACCCTCTAACACACCCTCTAACACAGCCTCTAACACACCCTCCTCAGGTGTTGTTTTTAGTCAGGGACAGCTCTAACACACCCTCTAACACACCCTCTAACACACCCTCTAACACACCCTCCTCAGGTGGTGTTTTTAGTCAGGGACAGCTCTAACACACCCTCTAACACAGCCTCTAACACACCCTCTAACACAGCCCTAACACACCCTCTAACACACCCTCTAACACAGCCTCTAACACACCCTCTAACACAGCCCTAACACACCCTCTAACACACCCTCTAACACAGCCTCTAACACAGCCTCTAACACACCCTCTAACACACCCTCTAACACAGCCTCTAACACAGCCTCTAACACCCTCTAACACACCCTCCTCAGGTGGTGTTTTTAGTCAGGGACAGCTCTAACACACCCTCTAACACACCCTCCTCAGGTGGTGTTTTTAATCAGGGACAGCCCTAACACACCCTCTAACACACCCTCCTCGGGTGGTGTTTTTAGTCAGGGACAGCTCTAACACACCCACCTCAGGTGGTGTTTTTAGTCAGGGACAGCCCTAACACACCCTCTAACACACCCTCCTCAGGTGGTGTTTTTAATCAGGGACAGCCCTAACACACCCTCTAACACACCCTCCTCAGGTGGTGTTTTTAGTCAGGGACAGCCCTAACACACCCTCCTCAGGTGGTGTTTTTAGTCAGGGACAGCTCTAACACACCCTCTAACACACCCTCTAACACACCCTCTAACACACCCTCTAACACACCCTCTAACACACCCTCCTCAGGTGGTGTTTTTAGTCAGGGACAGCTCTAACACACCCACCTCAGGTGGTGTTTTTAGTCAGGGACAGCTCTAACACACCCACCTCAGGTGGTGTTTTTAGTCAGGGACAGCCCTAACACACCCTCTAACACACCCTCCTCAGGTGGTGTTTTTAATCAGGGACAGCCCTAACACACCCTCTAACACACCCTCCTCAGGTGGTGTTTTTAGTCAGGGACAGCCCTAACACACCCTCCTCAGGTGGTGTTTTTAGTCAGGGACAGCCCTAACACACCCTCTAACACACCCTCCTCAGGTGGTGTTTTTAGTCAGGGACAACTAACACACCCTCTAACACACCCTCCTCAGGTGGTGTTTTTAGTCAGGGACAACTCTAACACACCCTCTAACACACCCTCCTCAGGTGGTGTTTTTAGTCAGGGACAGCTCTAACACACCCTCTAACACACCCTCCTCAGGTGGTGTTTTTAGTCAGGGACAACTCTAACACACCCTTTAACACACCCTCTTAGATGTTGTTTTTAGTCAGGGACAGCCCTAACACACCCTCTTAGGTGTGGTTTTTAGTCAGGGACAGCCCTAAACACACCCTCTTAGGTGTTGATCTCTCAACTTCATCTTCGTGATGAACTATAGCTGGTTTCTATGGCAACAACTTTTTTTGAGAAAGAGGGGGAATCAAATAAAATATTCAGATAAGACTCTCTGATGACTCTATACTGCAGCATTATCAATGATCCTCTCCTCATGTCTCTATACTGCAGCATTATCAATGATCCTCTCCTCATGTCTCTATACTGCAGCATTATCAATGATCCTCTCCTCATGTCTCTATACTGCAGCATTATCAATGATCCTCTCCTCATGTCTCTATACTGCAGCATTATCAATGAACCTCTCCTCATGTCCCTATGCTGCAGCATTATCAATGAACCTCTCCTCATGTCTCTATACTGCAGCATTATCAATGATCCTCTCCTCATGTCTCTATACTGCAGCATTATCAATGAACCTCTCCTCATGTCTCTATGCTGCAGCATTATCAATGATCCTCTCCTCATGTTCTGGGCGACTTTAACCTCCCCACGTCTACCTTTGACTCTTTCCTCTCTGCCTCCTTCTTTCCACTCCTCTCCTCTTTTGACCTCACCCTCTCACCTTCCCCCCCTACTCACAAGGCAGGCAATACGCTCGACCTCATCTTTACTAGATGCTGTTCTTCCACTAACCTCATTGCAACTCCCCTCCAAGTCTCCGACCACTGCCTTGTATCCTTTTCCCTCTCGCTCTCATCCAACACCTCCCACACTGCCCCTACTCGGATGGTATCGCGCCGTCCCAACCTTCGCTCTCTCTCCCCCGCTACTCTCTCCTCTTCCATCCTATCATCTCTTCCCTCCGCTCAAACCTTCTCCCACCTATCTCCTGATTCTGCCTCCTCAACCCTCCTCTCCTCCCTCTCTGCATCCCTTGACTCTCTATGTCCCCTATCCTCCAGGCCGGCTCGGTCCTCCCCTCCCGCTCCGTGGCTCGATGACTCATTGCGAGCTCACAGAACAGGGCTCCGGGCAGCCGAGCGGAAATGGAGGAAAACTCGCCTCCCTGCGGACCTGGCATCCTTTCACTCCCTCCTCTCTACATTTTCCTCCTCTGTCTCTGCTGCTAAAGCCACTTTCTACCACGCTAAATTCCAAGCTTCTGCCTCCAACCCTAGGAAGCTCTTTGCCACCTTCTCCTCCCTCCTGAATCCTCCGCCCCCTCCCCCCTCCTCCCTCTCTGCAGATGACTTCGTCAACCATTTTGAAAAGAAGGTCGACGACATCCGATCCTCGTTTGCTAAGTCAAACGACACCGCTGGTTCTGCTCACACTGCCCTACCCTGTGCTCTGACCTCTTTCTCCCCTCTCTCTCCAGATGAAATCTCGCGTCTTGTGACGGCCGGCCGCCCAACAACCTGCCCGCTTGACCCTATCCCCTCCTCTCTTCTCCAGACCATTTCCGGAGACCTTCTCCCTTACCTCACCTCGCTCATCAACTCATCCCTGACCGTTGGCTACGTCCCTTCCGTCTTCAAGAGAGCGAGAGTTGCACCCCTTCTGAAAAAACCTACACTCGATCCCTCCGATGTCAACAATTACAGACCAGTATCCCTTCTTTCTTTTCTCTCCAAAACTCTTGAACGTGCCGTCCTTGGCCAGCTCTCCCGCTATCTCTCTCTGAATGACCTTCTTGATCCAAATCAGTCAGGTTTCAAGACTAGTCATTCAACTGAGACTGCTCTCCTCTGTATCACGGAGGCGCTCCGCACTGCTAAAGCTAACTCTCTCTCCTCTGCTCTCATCCTTCTAGATCTATCGGCTGCCTTCGATACTGTGAACCATCAGATCCTCCTCTCCACCCTCTCCGAGTTGGGCATCTCCGGCGCGGCCCACGCTTGGATTGCGTCCTACCTGACAGGTCGCTCCTACCAGGTGGCGTGGCGAGAATCTGTCTCCTCACCACGCGCTCTCACCACTGGTGTCCCCCAGGGCTCTGTTCTTGGCCCTCTCCTATTCTCGCTATACACCAAGTCACTTGGCTCTGTCATAACCTCACATGGTCTCTCTTATCATTGCTATGCAGACGACACACAATTGATCTTCTCCTTTCCCCCTTCTGATGACCAGGTGGCGAATCGCATCTCTGCATGTCTGGCAGACATATCAGTGTGGATGACGGATCACCACCTCAAGCTGAACCTCGGCAAGACGGAGCTGCTCTTCCTCCCGGGGAAGGACTGCCCGTTCCATGATCTCGCCATCACGGTTGACAACTCCATTGTGTCCTCCTCCCAGAGCGCCAAGAACCTTGGCGTGATCCTGGACAACACCCTGTCGTTCTCAACTAACATCAAGGCGGTGGCCCGTTCCTGTAGGTTCATGCTCTACAACATCCGCAGAGTACGACCCTGCCTCACACAGGAAGCGGCGCAGGTCCTAATCCAGGCACTTGTCATCTCCCGTCTGGATTACTGCAACTCGCTGTTGGCTGGGCTCCCTGCCTGTGCCATTAAACCCCTTCAACTCATCCAGAACGCCGCAGCCCGTCTGGTGTTCAACCTTCCCAAGTTCTCTCACGTCACCCCGCTCCTCCGTTCTCTCCACTGGCTTCCAGTTGAAGCTCGCATCCGCTACAAGACCATGGTGCTTGCCTACGGAGCTGTGAGGGGAACGGCACCTCAGTACCTCCAGGCTCTGATCAGGCCCTACACCCAAACAAGGGCACTGCGTTCATCCACCTCTGGCCTGCTCGCCTCCCTACCACTGAGGAAGTACAGCTCCCGCTCAGCCCAGTCAAAACTGTTCGCTGCCCTGGCCCCCCAATGGTGGAACAAACTCCCTCACGACGCCAGGACAGCGGAGTCAATCACCACCTTCCGGAGACACCTGAAACCCCACCTCTTTAAGGAATACCTAGGATAGGTTAAGTAATCCCTCTCACCCCACCCCCCCTAGTTTTAGATGCACTATTGTTAAGTGACTGTCCCACTGGATGTCATAAGGTGATTGCACCAATTTGTAAGTCGCTCTGGATAAGAGCGTCTGCTAAATGACTTAAATGTAAATGTTAAATGTCATGTCTCTATAATGCAGCATTATCAATGATCCTCTCCTCATGTCTCTATACTGCAGCATTATCAATGATCCTCTCCTCATGTCTCTATACTGCAGCATTGTCAATGATCCTCTCCTCATGTCTCTATACTGCAGCATTATCAATGATCCTCTCCTCATGTCTCTATACTGCAGCATTATCAATGATCCTCTCCTCATGTCTCTATACTGCAGCATTGTCAATGATCCTCTCCTCATGTCTCTATACTGCAGCATTATCAATGAACCTCTCCTCATGTCTCTATACTGCAGCATTATCAATGATCCTATCCTCATGTCTCTATACTGCAGCATTATCAATGATCCTCTCCTCATGTCTATATACCACAGCATTATCAATTCTGATCTCCTCATGTCTCTATCAATTATCCTCTCATGTCTCTATACCACAGATTATCAATTATACTCTCATTGTGTCTCTATACCGCAGCATTATCAATGATCATCTCCTCATGACTCTATACCGCAGCATTATCAATGATCATCTCATGCCTCTATATTGCAGCATTATCAATGATCCTCTCCTCATGTCTCCATACCGCAGCATTATCAATGAACATCTCCTCACGACTCTATACTGATGGCAGTATTGATTGTCCTCTCCTCACGACTCTATAATGATGGCATTATCAATTATCCTCTCCTCACGACTCTATACTGCAGCATGATCAATGCTGATCTCTTTACGACTCTATACTGATGGCATTATCAATTATCCTCTCCTCACGACTCTATACTGATGGAATTATCAATTATCCTCTCCTCAGGACTCAATACTGAAGGCATTATCAATTATCATCTCCTCGTGACTCTATACTGCAGCATTGTCTATGCTGATCTCCTTACGACTCTATACTGATGGCATTATCAATTATCCTCTCCTCACGACTCTATAATGATGGCATTATCAATTATCCTCTCCTCACGACTCTATACTGAAGGCATTATCAATTATCCTCTCCTCGCGACTCTATACTGCAGCATGATCAATGCTGATCTCTTTACGACTCTATACTGATGGCATTATCAATTATCCTCTCCTCACGACTCTATACTGATGGCATTATCAATTATCCTCTCCTCACGACTCTATACTGATGGCATTATCAATTATGCTCTCCTCATGACTCTCCTGCATCATTATCAATTATCCTCTCTTCACGACTCTATACTGAAGGCATTATCAATTATCCTCTCCTCACGACTCTATACTGAAGGCATTATCAATTATCCTCTCCTCACGACTCTATACTGAAGGCATTATCAATTATCCTCTCCTCACGACTCTATACTGAAGGCATTATCAATTATCCTCTCTTCACGACTCTATACTGAAGGCATTATCAATTATCCTCTCCTCACGACTCTATACTGATGTCCTTATCAATTATGCTCTCCTCATGACTCCTGCATCATTATCAATTATCCTCTCTTCACGACTCTATGCTGCAGAATTATCAATTATCCTCACGACTCTATACTGCAACATGATCAATTCTGCTCTCCTCGTGACTCTACTGCAACATGATCAATACTGATGTCCTCACCACTACACAGCAACATGATCAATTCTGATGTTCTGACCACTACACAGCAGCATGATCCATACTGCTCTCCTCGTGACTCTACTGCAACATGATCAATTCTGCTCTCCTCGTGACTCTACTGCAACATAATCAATTCTGATGTCCTCACCACTACACAGCAACATGATCAATTCTGATACCCTCACCACTACACAGAAACATAATCAATTCTGATGTTCTCACCACTACACAGCAACATGATCAATTCTGATGTTCTCAGCACTACACAGCAACATGATCAATTCTGATGTCCTCACCACTACACAGCAACATGATCAATTCTGATGTCCTCACCACTACACAGCAACATGATCAATACTGATGTCCTCACCACTACACAGCAACATGATCAATACTGATGTTCTCACCACTACACAGCAACATGATCAATACTGATGTCCTCACCACTACACAGCAACATGATCAATTCTGATACCCTCACCACTACACAGAAACATAATCAATTCTGATGTTCTCACCACTACACAGCAACATGATCAATACTGATGTTCTCACCACTACACAGCAACATGATCAATACTGATGTCCTCACCACTACACAGCAACATGATCAATACTGATGTTCTCACCACTACACAGCAACATGATCAATTCTGATACCCTCACCACTACACAGCAACATGATCAATACTGATGTCCTCACCACTACACAGCAACATGATCAATACTGATGTCCTCACCACTACACAGCAACATGATCAATACTGATGTTCTCACCACTACACAGCAACATGATCAATTCTGATGTTCTGACCACTACACAGCAACATGATCAATTCTGATGTTCTGACCACTACACAGCAACATGATCAATTCTGATGTTCTGACCACTACACAGCAACATGATCAATTCTGATGTTCTGACCACTACACAGCAACATGATCAATACTGATGTTCTCAGCACTACACAGCAACATGATCAATACTGATGTTCTCACCACTACACAGCAACATGATCAATTCTGATGTTCTGACCACTACACAGCAACATGATCAATTATGATGTCCTCACCACTACACAGCAACATGATCAATACTGATGTTCTGACCACTACACAGCAACATGATCAATTCTGATGTTCTCACCACTACACAGCAACATGATCAATACTGATGTTCTCACCACTACACAGCAACATGATCAATACTGATGTCCTCACCACTACACAGCAACATGATCAATACTGATGTCCTCACCACTACACAGCAACATTAACAATTCTGCAGCATACACAGTTCCTCTGTCCAGTGTCTGTGTTCTTTTGCCCGTCTTAATCTTTTATTGGCCAGTCTGAGACATGGCTTTTTCTTAGCGACTCTGCCTAGAAGGCCATCATCCTGGAGTCACCTCTTCACTGTTGATGTTGAGACTGGACAGAGGAACTCTGCCTAGAAGGCCAGCATCCCGGAGTCGCCTCTTCACTGTTGACGTTGAGACTGGACAGAGGAACTCTGCCTCGAAGGCCAGCATCCCGGAGTCGCCTCTTCACTGTTGACGTTGAGACTGGACAGAGGAACTCTGCCTCGAAGGCCAGCATCCCGGAGTCGCCTCTTCACTGTTGATGTTGAGACTGGACAGAGGAACTCTGCCTCGAAGGCCAGCATCCCGGAGTCGCCTCTTCACTGTTGACGTTGAGACTGGACAGAGGAACTCTGCCTCGAAGGCCAGCATCCCGGAGTCGCCTCTTCACTGTTGATGTTGAGACTGGACAGAGGAACTCTGCCTAGAAGGCCAGCATCCCGGAGTCGCCTCTTCACTGTTGACGTTGAGACTGGACAGAGGAACTCTGCCTAGAAGGCCAGCATCCCGGAGTCGCCTCTTCACTGTTGACGTTGAGACTGGAGTTTTGCGGGCACTGTTTAATGTAGCTGCCAGTTGAGGACTTGTGAGGTGTGGGTTTCTCAGACTAGATACTCTAATGTACTTCTCCTCTTGCTCAGTTGTGCACCGGGGCCTCCCACTCCTCTTTCTATTCTGGTTAGAGCCAGTAAGCACTGTTCTGTGAAGGGAGTAGTACACAGCGTTGTACGAGATCTTCAGTTTCTTGACAATTTCTCGCCATGGAACAGCCTTCATATCTCAGAACAAGAATAGACAGACGAGTTTCAGAAGAAAGTGTCTTTGTGTCTGGACATTTTGAGCCTGTAATCGACCCCGTAAATGCTGATGCTTCTTTAAATCAGAAGAACAGTTTTCTGCTGTGCTAACATAACTGCAAAATGGTTTTCTAATGATCAATTAGCCTTTTAAAATGATAAACTTGGATTAGCTAACACAACGTGCCATTGGAACACATGACTGATGGCTGCTGATAATGGACCTCTGTACGCCGATGTAGATATTCCATAAAGAATCTGCCGTTTCCAGCTACAATAGTCATTTACAGCATTAACAATGTCTACACTGTATTTCTGATCAATTTGATGTTATTTTAATGGACAAAACGTTTTATTTTCTTTCAAAAAACAAGGACATTTCTAAGTGACCCCAAAATGTTGAACGGTAGTGTACACTAAATAATATATGTGTGAAATTCGTTTTGATTTAGAATGGACCATTATCATACACCTGTCTTGGAACGGGGGAAAGATACATGTTATTTATGCACTTAATTAGCGAATGGAGGACCCTTTTCCTGTGGTTAATTTTCATGCCAGCCAGGTAGGCTGTACTCCTGTTGTCAAGAGAACCAATGTTAGGAATGTTGAGGAATAAATATAGTAGGCCTAGCCTATAGAAAGCTGATCCTCCTCTTTTTAGTAGAGGCCATCGAAACATTTTTTTCCCACACAATTACATAGCCTATAAAACCTATTGCCCCTCAGGAGACTCAGATCCTCAAAAGGTTCTACAGCTGCACCATCGAGAGCATTCTGACGGGTTGCATCACTGCCTGGTATGGCAACAGTTCGGCCTCCGACTGCAAGGCACTATAGAGTGTAGTGCGCACGGCCCGGTACATCACCGGGGCCAAGCTTGAAGCGCTATTCCCAAAAAGACTCGAGGCTGTAATCACTGCCAAAGGTGCTTCAACAAAGAACTGAGTGAAATGGTCTCAATATATATTAAAATGTGAGATTTTTTTTACATTTGCAAAAAAAAAACAGTTTTTGCTTCGTCATTATGGGGTTATTGTGATGTCATTATGGGGGTATTGTGATGTCATTATGGGGTTATTGTGATGTCATTATGGGGTTATTGTGATGTCATTATGGGGTTTTGTTCGTAGATTGAATCGTTATGTTTTTCTCTGGAATGTTTTTTTGTTGTTGTTGAAAAAGTCTAGGTGTCTGAATACTTTGCAAATGCACTGTATATAACATATATTGTAGTGCTGAAATCCTCATTTTAAACACCGAATGGTATTCACTATGTTGATGGTTTTGTATTTAGGATATTGTTTTTTACAGCTGTGTCATAAAATGATTTTAACATCGCCAACACCGAGGGCCAGAGATAATTACAGACACCTGTGATAATCTGAAGTACCCCTAACAAGGACACTAGATTTAATCTGATAATACGTTTTTGTACCAGTAATATAATGTCCCTTTCCAACCCTATGAGCAGCTAACAGCGTTGTTTTTGGACTGCCGACTACGCCAAAATCAAAAAGTCATATTGTCTACAATAATACCAACCGAGGCTGGAAGCAACGTTATTGGCTTCATTCATGTCGTATTGACCCGGACATAGATTTCAACAAACACAATTCATCCAATCAACATCCATCTCAATGTGACTGTGTGTGTGTGTGTGATGGCAGAAATGAGACAGAGATCTGTATGGAAATGAAAAACGGGGATTAGGGAGCTGGTCCAATCCATCATCCTCCTCTCTCTCTCTCACCGTGGGCCAGGTCCTCAGTCTCACTCTAACGCCTGACAGCAGGGGAGAATAATTGATGTTTGCTCTCATACCAAATGGGAGTCCCCATAAACAAAGCCATGTTTTAAGGCTTTAATTGGGCAGACAGGGACGGCGTTCGCTCCACTAGAGTCTCCTGAGAGACAAGCGAGGCATAGAGGGACCCAGGTGGGACCCAGGAGGCGTGAAGCAGTGGAGAGGAGAGGGGGAGGAGAGGGGCAAGAGGTAGAGGTGGGAGAGGTAACGGGCTAGGGAGAGAGGCAGACGTAGACAGGGAGAGGAGGAGGAGAGGGGCAAGAGGTAGAGGTGGGAGAGGTAAAGGGCTAGGGAGAGAGGCAGACGTAGACAGGGAGAGGAGGAGGAGAGGGGCAAGAGGTAGAGGTGGGAGAGGTAAAGGGCTAGGGAGAGAGGCAGACGTAGACAGGGAGAGGAGGAGGAGAGGGGCAAGAGGTAGAGGTGGGAGAGGTAAAGGGCTAGGGAGAGAGGCAGACGTAGACAGGGAGAGGAGGAGGAGAGGGGCAAGAGGTAGAGGTGGGAGAGGTAAAGGGCTAGGGAGAGAGGCAGGACGTAGACAGGGAGGAGGAGGAGGAGAGGGGCAAGAGGTAGAGGTGGGAGAGGTAAAGGGCTAGGGAGAGAGGCAGACGTAGACAGGGAGAGGAGGAGGAGAGGGGCAAGAGGTAGAGGTGGGAGAGGTAAAGGGCAGACGTAGACAGGGAGAGGTGGAGGAGAGGGGCAAGAGGTAGAGGTGGGAGAGGTAAAGGGCTAGGGAGAGAGGCAGACGTAGACAGGGAGAGGAGGAGGAGAGGGGCAAGAGGTAGAGGTGGGAGAGGTAAAGGGCAGATGTAGACAGGGAGAGGTGGAGGAGAGGGGCAAGAGGTAGAGGTGGGAGAGGTAAAGGGCTAGGGAGAGAGGCAGACGTAGACAGGGAGAGGAGGAGGAGAGGGGCAAGAGGTAGAGGTGGGAGAGGTAAAGGGCTAGGGAGAGAGGCAGACGTAGACAGGGAGAGGTGAGGTAGAGAAGTAGGGGACTGTAACATCTCTCTTGCCTGGTATTATCTCTTGGTTAGAGACCAGACTATAAGAGACAGGGCTGCTGGATCGATCTAAAAGGAAGACCCGCTTCAGAAAATGTATGAAATGGTGACGATGGAGGGCTGATTTATCTGTGATTGATGGAAAAAGATCAACTTGTCTCCTGTATAAAGACCGTATCGTCAGTTCTGCTAAGGCATTTTAGAGATCTCAAAATACTAATGCAGAGAGAGGAAGGGAGAAGTGTTAAAAGAGCTTTACAACAGGTATGAGTACCGTATGCTGGGCAGAGAGACGTCTCTATATACCGTATGCAGGGCAGAGAGACGTCTCTATGTACCGTATGCTGGACAGAGAGACGTCTCTATATACCGTATGCAGGGCAGAGAGACGTCTCTATGTACCGTATGCTGGACAGAGAGACGTCTCTAAGTACCGTATGCTGGACAGAGAGACGTCTCTAAGTACCGTATGCTGGGCAGAGAGACGTCTCTACGTACCGTATGCTGGACAGAGAGACGTCTCTAAGTACCGTATGCTGGACAGAGATACATCTCTATGTACAGTGAGTACAGTATGCTGGGCAGAGACATCTCCATTTACATTGAGTACAGTATGCTGGGCAGAGACATCTCTAAGTACCGTATGCTGGGCAGAGAGACATCTCTAAGTACCGTATGCTGGGCAGAGAGACATCTCCATGTACAGTGAGTACAGTATGCTGGGCAGATATATCTCCATGTACAGTGAGTACAGTATGCTGGGCAGAGAGACATCTCCATTTACAGTGAGTACAGTATGCTGGACAGAGATACATCTCCATGTACAGTGAGTACCGTATGCTGGCAGAGAGACATCTCTAAGTACCGTATGCTGGGCAGAGAGACATCTCTAAGTACCGTATGCTGGGCAGAGAGACATCTCCATGTACAGTGAGTACAGTATGCTGGGCAGATATATCTCCATGTACAGTGAGTACAGTATGCTGGGCAGATATATCTCCATGTACAGTGAGTACAGTATGCTGGGCAGAGAGACGTCAACTGAAGAGATGGAATAGAGACATCTCCATGTACAGTGAGTACAGTATGCTGGACAGAGAGACATCAACTGAAGAGATGGAACAGAGACATCTCCATGTACAGTGAGTACAGTATGCTGGGCAGAGAGACGTCAACTGAAGAGATGGAATAGAGACATCTCCATGTACAGTGAGTACAGTATGCTGGGCAGATATATCTCCATGTACGTGAGTACAGTATGCTGGGCAGAGAGACATCAACTGAAGAGATGGAACAGAGACATTTCCATGTACAGTGAGTACAGTATGCTGGGCAGAGAGACGTCAACTGAAGAGATGGAACAGAGACATTTCAATTTACAGTGAGTACAGTATGCTGGGCAGATATATCTCCATGTACAGTGAGTACAGTATGCTGGACATAGAGACATCTCCATGTACAGTGAGTACAGTATGCTGGGCAGAGAGACATCTCCATGTACAGTGAGTACAGTATGCTGGGTAGAGAGACATCTCCATGTACAGTGAGTACAGTATGCTGGGCAGAGAGACATCAACTGAAGAGATGGAACAGAGACATCTCCATGTACAGTGAGTACAGTATGATGGGTAGAGAGACATCTCCATGTACAGTGAGTACAGTATGCTGGGCAGAGAGACATCTCCATGTACAGTATGCTGGGCAGAGAGACATTTCTATGTACAGTGAGTACAGTATGCTGGGTAGAGAGACATCTCCATGTACAGTATGCTGGGCAGAGAGACATCTCTATGTACAGTGAGTACAGTATGCTGGGCAGAGAGACATCTCCATGTACAGTATGCTGGGCAGAGAGACATCAACTGAAGAGATGGAACAGAGACATCTCCATGTACAGTGAGTACAGTATGCTGGGTAGAGAGACATCAACTGAAGAGATGGAACAGAGACATCTCCATGTACAGTGAGTACAGTATGCTGGGTAGAGAGACATCAACTGAAGAGATGGAACAGAGACATCTCCATGTACAGTGAGTACAGTATGCTGGGTAGAGAGACATCAACTGAAGAGATGGTATAGAGACATCTCCATGTACAGTGAGTACAGTATGCTCACTAGCGAAGCCAACGTGACCTATTGACCCTGAGAGACGGACAGAGGGGACCTGATCATATCTCCTCATCTCACTAGCGAAGCCAACGTGACCTATTGACCCTGAGAGACGGACAGAGGGGACCTGATCATATCTCCTCATCTCACTAGCTAAGCCAACGTGACCTGTGACCCTCAGAGACAGAAATGATAAACATCCACACAGAAACAGGAAGTGGAAATGAATACTGGAGATTCTACAAGTCACTGTGCTTTTGATTGGCTGCAGTGAAAATAGTGTGTGTGTGTGTGTGTGTGTGTGTGTGTGTGTTTCTTTTTGTGTGAGTGTGTTTCATTATGAGTTTGCACCTTACTCAATCTCAATTTCCTCAACTCCTCCTGGCTGTGTTCAGTGTGAGTGAGAGATATTCCATTATTTTATTAGTTGAGAAGATAAATGGTTGTTTGTCTCAAGTCCTCTCCACCCTCACCCACGTGTCAGGGGCTTGTTAACTACACTGACTGCTCAGTTTGGCCGGGCGGCCATCTCTAGTTAGACTCTTGGTGGTTCTAAACATCTTCCATTTCAGAATGATGGAGGCCACTGTGTTCTTGGGGACCTTCAATGCTGCAGAAATGTTTTGGTACCTTTCCCCTGATCTGTGCCTTGACACAATCCTGTCTCAGATCTCTACGGACAATTCCTTCAACCTCATGGCTTGGTTTTTACTCTGACATTCACTGTCAACTGTGGGACCTTTTATAGACAGGTGTGTTATATAGACAGGTGTGTTATATAGACAGGTGTGTTATATAGACAGGTGTGTTATATAGACAGGTGTGTTATATAGACAGGTGTGTTATATAGACAGGTGTGTTATATAGACAGGTGTGTTATATAGACAGGTGTGTTATATAGACAGGTGTGTTATATAGACAGGTGTGTTATATAGACAGGTGTGTTATATAGACAGGTGTGTTATATAGACAGGTGTGTTATATAGACAGGTGTGTTATATAGACAGGTGTGTTATATAGACAGGTGTGTTATATAGACAGGTGTGTTATATAGACAGGTGTGTTATATAGACAGGTGTGTTATATAGACAGGTGTGTTATATAGACAGGTGTGGTTTATAGACAGGTGTGTTATATAGACAGGTGTGTTATATAGACAGGTGTGTTATATAGACAGGTGTGTTATATAGACAGGTGTGTTATATAGACAGGTGTGTTATATAGACAGGTGTGTTATATAGACAGGTGTGTTATATAGACAGGTGTGTTATATAGACAGGTGTGTTATATAGACAGGTGTGTTATATAGACAGGTGTGTTATATAGACAGGTGTGTTATATAGACAGGTGTGGTTTATAGACAGGTGTGTTATATAGACAGGTGTGTTATATAGACAGGTGTGTTATATAGACAGGTGTGTTATATAGACAGGTGTGTTATATAGACAGGTGTGTTATATAGACAGGTGTGGTTTATAGACAGGTGTGTTATATAGACAGGTGTGTTATATAGACAGGTGTGTTATATAGACAGGTGTGGTTTATAGACAGGTGTGTTATATAGACAGGTGTGTTATATAGACAGGTGTGTTATATAGACAGGTGTGGTTTATAGACAGGTGTGTTATATAGACAGGTGTGTTATATAGACAGGTGTGTTATATAGACAGGTGTGTTATATAGACAGGTGTGTTATATAGACATGTGTGTTATATAGACAGGTGTGTGCCTTTCCAAATCATGTCCAATCAAATTAATTTACCACAGATGGACTCCAATCAAGTTGTAGAAACATCTCAACGATGATCAATGGAAACAGGATGCACCTGAGCTCAGTTTCAAGTCTCACAGCGAAGGGTCTGAATACTGATGTAAATAAGATATTTATGGATTTGTTTTAATGTACATTAGCAAACTTTCTAAAAACCTGTTTTCACTTCGTCATTATGGGGTATTGTGATGTCATTATGGGGTATTGTGATGTCATTATGGGGTATTGTGATGTCATTATGGGGTATTGTGATGTCATTATGGGGTATTGCGATGTCATTATGTGGCTATTGTGATGTCATTATGTGGGTATTGTGATGTCATTATGTGGTATTGTGATGTCATTATGTGGTATTGTGATGTCATTATGTGGGTATTGTGATGTCATTATGTGGTATTGTGATGTCATTATGGAGTATTGTGATGTCATTATGGGGTATTGTGATGTCATTATGGGGTATTGTGATGTCATTATGGGGTATTGTGATGTCATTATGGGGGTATTGTGATGTCATTATGTGGGTATTGTGATGTCATTATGTGGGTATTGTGATGTCATTATGGGGTATTGTGATGTCATTATGGGGTATTGTGATGTCATTATGGGGTATTGTGATGTCATTATGGGGTATTGTGATGTCATTATGGGGTATTGTGATGTCATTAGGGGGGTATTGTGATGTGTCATTATGGGGTATTGTGATGTCATTATGGGGTATTGTGATGTCATTATGGGGTATTGTGATGTCATTATGGGGTATTGTGATGTCATTATGTGGGTATTGTGATGTTATTATGGGGTATTGTGATGTCATTATGGGGTATTATGATGTCATTATGTGGGTATTGTGATGTCATTATGGGGTATTGTGATGTCATTATGGGGTATTGTGATGTCATTATGGGGTATTGTGATGTTATTAAGTGGGGTCTGAATACTTTCTGAAGTATTTTTTTTCTTTTACTTCTTCTTGTGGCATCAAGTCACCAATTTTGCTCCTCGCTCTCTCTGCGTGTCTCTCTCTCTCTCTCTCTGCGTGTCTGTCTCTCTCTCTCTCTGCATGTCTGTCTCTCTCTCTCTCTCTCTCTCTCTCTCTCTCTCTCTCTCTCTCTGCGTGTCTCTCTCGCTCTCTCTCTGCGTGTCTCTCTCTCTCTCTCTCTGCGTCTCTCTCTCTCTCTCTCTCTGCGTGTCTCTCTCTCTCTCTCTCTCTCTCTCTCTCTCTCTCTCTCTCTCTCTCTCTCTCTCTCCGTCTCTCTCTCTCTCTCTCTCTCTCTCTCCGTCTCTCTCTGCGTCTCTCTGCGTCTCTCTCGCTCACTCTCGCTCTCTCTCTCGCTCTCTGCGTCTCTCTGCGTCTCTCTCTCGCTCACTCTCGCTCTCTCTCTCGCTCTCTGCGTCTCTCTGTCTCTCTCTCTCTCTCTCTCTCTCTCTCTCTCTCTCTCTCTCTCTCTCTCTCTCTCTCTCTGCGTGTCTCTCTCTCTCTCTCTGCGTGTCTCTCTCTCTCTCTGCGTGTCTCTCTCGCTCTCCCTGCGTCTCTCTCGCTCTCCCTGCGTCTCTCTCGCTCTCCCTGCGTCTCTCTCGCTCTCCCTGCGTGTCTCTCTCGCTCTCCCTGCGCGTCTCTCTCGCTCTCTCTCGCTCTCTCTGCGCGTCTCTCTCGCTCTCTCTCGCTCTCTCTGCGCGTCTCTCTCGCTCTCTCTGCGCGTCTCTCTCGCTCTCTCTGCGCGTCTCTCTCGCTCTCTCTGCGCGTCTCTCTCGCTCTCTCTGCGCGTCTCTCTCGCTCTCTCTGCGTCTCTCTCGCTCTCTCTGCGTCTCTCTCGCTCTCTCTCGCTCTCTCTGCCTCTCTCTCGCTCTCTCTGCCTCTCTCTCGCTCTCTCTGCGTCTCTCTCTCGCTCTCTGCGTCTCTCTCTCTCTGCGTCTCTCTCTCTCTCTCTGCGTCTCTCTCTCTGCGTCTCTCTCTCGCTCTCTCTCTGCGTCTCTCTCTCTCCGTCTCCCTCTCTCTCTCTCTGCGTCTCTCTCTCTCTCTGCGTCTCTCTCTCTCTCTCTGCGTCTCTCTCTCGCTCTCTCTCTGCGTCTCTCTCTCGCTCTCTCTCTGCGTCTCTCTCAGTCTCTCTCTCTCTCTCTCTCTCCGTCTCTCTCTCTCTCTCTGCGTCTCTCTCTCTCTCTCTCTGCGTCTCTCTCTCTCTCCGTCTCCCTATCTCCGTCTCTCTCTCTCTCTGCGCATCTCTCTCTCACTCTCTTCGCGTCTCTCTCTCTCTCTGCGCGTCTCTCTCTCTCTCTCGGCGCGTCTCTCTCGTCTCTCTCTCTCTGAGTCTCTCTCTCTCTCTCGTCTCTCTCTCTCTCTCTCTCTCTCTCGTCTCTCTCTCTCTCTCGCATCTCTCTCTCACTCTCTTCGCGTCTCTCTCTCTCTCTGCGCGTCTCTCTCTCTCTCGGCGCGTCTCTCTGCGTCTCTCTCTCTCTGAGTCTCTCTCTCTCTGCGTCTCTCTCTCTCTCCGTCTCCCTATCTCCGTCTCTCTCTCTCTCTGCGCATCTCTCTCTCACTCTCTTCGCGTCTCTCTCTCTCTCTGCGCGTCTCTCTCTCTCTCTCGGCGCGTCTCTCTGCGTCTCTCTCTCTCTGAGTCTCTCTCTCTCTGCGTCTCTCTCTCTCTGCGTCTCTCTCTCTCTCTCTCTCTCTCTACGTCTCTCTCTCTCTACGTCTCTCTCTCTCTGCGTCTCTCTCTCTCTACGTCTCTCTCTCTCTGCGTCTCTCTCTCTACGTCTCTCTCTCTCTCTCTACGTCTCTCTCTGCGTCTCTCTTTCACGCTCTCCGCGTCTCTCTCTCTCTCTGCGCGTCTCTCTCTCTCTGCACATCTCTCTCTCTCTCTCGCCTCGCCTCTCTCTCTCTCTCTCTCTCTCTCTCTCTCTCTCTCTCGCTCTCTCTCTCTCTCTCTCTCTCTGCGTCTCTCTCTCTCTCTCTCTGCGCTCTCTCTCTCTCTCTCTGCGCCTCTCTCTCTCTCTCTCTCGCTCTCTCTCTCTCTCTCTCTCTCTCTCTCTCGTCTCTCTCTCTCGTCTCTCTCTCTCGTCTCTCTCTCTCTCTCTCTCGTCTCTCTCTCTCTCTCTCTCGTCTCTCTCTCTCTCTCTCTCGTCTCTCTCTCTCTCTCGTCTCTCTCTCTCTCTCGTCTCTCTCTCTCTCTGTCTCTCTCTCTCTCTGCGTCTCTCTCTCTGCGTCTCTCTCTGCGTCTCTCTCTGCGTCTCTCTCTGCGTCTCTCTCTCTCTCTCGGTGTCTCTCTGAGTCTCTCTCGGTGTCTCTCTGCGTCTCTCTCTCTCTCTGTGTCTCTCTCTCTCTCTCTGCGTCTCTCTCTCTCTCTGCGTCTCTCTCTCTCTCTCGGTGTCTCTCTGAGTCTCTCTCGGTGTCTCTCTGCGTCTCTCTCTCTCTCTGCGTCTCTCTCTGCGTCTCTCTCTCTCTGCGCGTCTCTCTATTTGCGCGTCTCTCTAACACTCTCTTCGCATCTCTCTCTCTCTCTGCGCGTCTCTCTCTCTCTGCGTCTCTCTCTCTCTCTGCGTCTCTCTCCGAGTCTCTCTCTCTGCGTCTCTCTCTGCGTCTCTCTCTCTCTCTCTCTCTCTCTCTCTCTCTGCGTCTCTCTCTCTCTCTCTCTCGTCTCTCTCTCTCTCTCTCTCTCGGTGTCTCTCTGAGTCTCTCTCGGTGTCTCTCTGCGTCTCTCTCTCTCTCTCTGTGTCTCTCTCTCTCTCTGCGTCTCTCTCTCTCTCTGCATCTCTCTCTGCGTCTCTCTCTCTCTCTCGGTGTCTCTCTGAGTCTCTCTCGGTGTCTCTCTGCGTCTCTCTCTCTCTCTCTCTCTCTCTCTCTCTCTCTGCGCGTCTCTCTATTTGCGCGTCTCTCTAACACTCTCTTCGCATCTCTCTCTCTCTCTGCGCGTCTCTCTCTCTCTGAGTCTCTCTCTGCGTCTCTCTCTCTCTCTGCGTCTCTCTCTGAGTCTCTCTCTCTCTCTGCGTCTCTCTCTCTCTCTCTCTCTCTCTCTCTGCGTCTCTCTCTCTCTCTGCGTCTCTCTCTGCGTCTCTCTCTCTCTCTCTCTCTGCGTCTCTCTGCGTCTCTCTCGGTGTCTCTCGGTGTCTCTCTCTCTCCGCGTCTCTCTCTCTCCGCGTCTCTCTCTCTCCGTATCTCTCTCTCTGCGCGTCTCTCTCTCTCTGCGCGTCTCTCTCTCTCTGCGCGTCTCTCTCTCTTTGCGCGTCTCTCTCTCACTCTCTTCGCGTCTCTCTCTCACTCTCTTCGCGTCTCTCTCTCTATCTGCGCCTCTCCCTCTCTCTCTCTGCGTCTCTCTCTCTCTCTGCGTGTCTCTCTCTCTCTCTCTCTGCGTCTCTCTCTCTGTCTCTGCGTCTCTCTCTCTGAGTCTCTATCTCTCTCTCTCTGCGTCTCGCTCTGCGTCTCTCTCTCTGCTTCTCGCTCTGCGTCTCTCTCTCCGTCTCTCTCTCTCTCTCCGTCTCTCTCTCTCCGTCTCTCTCTCTCTGTTCGTTTCTCTCTCTCTCTGCGTCTCTCTCTCTCTGCGCGTCTCTCTCTCTCTCTGCGCGTCTCTCTCTCTCCTCTGCATCTCTCTCTCTCCTCTGCATCTCTCTCTCTCTGCTCTCTCTCTCTCCGTCTCTCTCTCTCTCCGTCTCTCTCTCTCCGTCTCTCTCTCTCTGCGCATCTCTCTCTCTGCGCGTCTCTCTCTCTCTCTTCGCGTCTCTCTCTCACTCTCTGCGCCTCTCCCTCTCTCTCTGCGCCTCTCCCTCTCTCTCTCTCTGCGCGTCTCTCTCTCTCTCTGCGCGTCTCTCTCTCTCTCTCTGCGTCTCTCCCTCTCTCTCTGCGCCTCTCCCTCTCTCTCTCTCTGCGCGTCTCTCTCTCTCTCTCTGCGTCTCTATCTCTCTCTGCGTCTCTCTCTCTCTGCGTCTCTCTCTCTCTCTGCGTCTCTCTCTCTCTCTCTCTCTCTCTCTCTCGTCTCTCTCTCTCTGAGTCTCTCTCTCGCTCTGTGTCTCTCTCCGTCTCTCTCTCTCTGCGTGTCTCTCTCTCTCTCTGCGCGTCTCTCTCTCTCTCTCTGCGCGTCTCTCTCTCTCTCTGCGCGTCTCTCTCTCTCTCTCTGCGAGTCTCTCTGCGTCTCTCTTTCGCGCTCTCCGCAACTCTCTCTCGCGCTCTCCGCAACTCTCTCGATCTCTCTCCGTAACTCTCGATCTCTCTCCGTATCTCTCTCTCTCCGTATCTCTCTCTCTCCGTATCTCTCTCTCTCCGTATCTCTCTCTCTCTCGCTCTCTGTATCTCTCTCTCTCCGTATCTCTCTCTCTCTCGCTCTCTGTATCTCGCTCTCTCCGTAACTCTCTCTCAGCACCCCTCCTCTTCCCTATTCTCTCTCTCTCTCTCTCTCTCTCTCTCTCTCTCTCTCTCTCTCTCTCTCTCTCTCTCTCTCTCTCTCTCTCTCTCTCTCTCTCTCTCTCTCTCTCTCTCTCTCTCTCTCTCTCTCTCTCCCCTCTCTCTCTCTCTCTCTCTCTCTCTCTCTCTCTCTCTCTCTCTCTCTCTCTCTCTCTCTCTCTCTCTCTCTCTCTCTCTCTCTCTCTCTCTCTCTCTCTCTCTCTCTCTCTCTCACACACGAGATGAGCTGCAGCGGCTGTAAAGGAGATATTCTCCGTGTGCTGAGCGTCTGCTTTCTGAGCTCCCCGGACTTTCAGTGTGTGTCTGTCGGCGAGCCAGCGAGCGCCCCGGACTTTCAGTGTGTGTCTGTCGGTGAGCCAGCGAGCGCCCCGTACTTTCAGTGTGTGTCTGTCGGTGAGCCAGCGAGTGCCCCGGACTTTCAGTGTGTGTGAGCCGCTCTCTGCTTCACTGAGAGAGAAAGAGAGAAGGAGGAGCAGAAAAGGGGGAGTACCTGATTCCAGTCTCGCCCGCTGTGGGCTTAGAGGAAAAGGGAACATATCTACTGGTACGAAGGCAGCAAACAGCCAATGTGCCTCAACTATAGGAACTATACAACGACTGCCCTGCTGGGGGCTCTGGCTCTGCTGACTTCTACCATGACATAGCCTGCTCTTCTCCCAGGGAGACTAACCCACTAAGGGAACAGACATGCACGGTGGGCACTACCAGGGATCTATGCTGCTGCCAGGCCCTGTTCATCAGGGATTTACCACGGAGGTGAGTCGCTCTTTTCATATCTCAGTTAAACCCGGTGGTGCACATAGAGAGGAATGTTCAGATACCTCCGGATGGAAGGGGATGGTTCTGAAATTAGTGTTAGGTAGAGAATAAACTACGGGGAATAAACTACGGGGAATAAACTACAGAGAATACACTACAGAGAATACACTACAGGGAATAAACTACAGAGAATAAACTACAGGGAATAAACTACAGAGAATAAACTACAGGGAATAAACTACAGAGAATAAACTACAGGGAATAAACTACAGAGAATAAAGAGGGAATAAACTACAGGGAATAAACTACAGGGAATAAACTACAGGGAATAAACTACAGGGAATAAACTACAGGGAATAAACTACAGAGAATAAACTACAGAGAATAAACTACAGGGAATAAACTACAGAAAATAAACTACAGAGAATAAACTACAGGGAATAAACTACAGGGAATAAACTACAGAGAATAAACTACAGGGAATAAACTACAGAGAATAAACTACAGGGAATAAACTACAGGGAATAAACTACAGGGAATAAACTACAGGGAATAAACTACAGGGAATAAACTACAGGGAATAAACTACAGAGAATAAACTACAGAGAATAAACTACAGGGAATAAACTACAGAAAATAAACTACAGAGAATAAACTACAGGGAATAAACTACAGAGAATAAACTACAGGGAACTACAGAGAATAAACTACAGAGAATAAACTACAGAGAATAAACTACAGAGAATAAACTACAGGGAACTACAGAGAATAAACTACAGAGAATAAACTACAGAGAATAAACTACAGGGAATAAACTACAGAGAATAGACTACAGGGAATAAACTACAGGGAATAAACTACAGAGAATAAACTACAGGGAATAGACTACAGAGAATAAACTACAGGGAATAAACTACAGGGAATAAACTACAGAGAATAAACAACAGGGAATAAACTACAGGGAATAAACTACAGGGAATAAACTACAGGGAATAAACTACAGGGAATAAACTACAGGGAATAAACTACAGGGAATAAACTACAGAGAATAAACTACAGGGAACTACAGATAATAAACTACAGAGAATAAACTACAGAGAATAAACTACAGGGAATAGACTACAGGGAATAAACTACAGAGAATAAACTACAGGGAATAAACTACAGAGAATAAACTACAGACAATAGACTACGGGGAACTACAGATGAGTGATGACGCTGTTGTCTTGGTAACTAAAGAGTGGATGTTACATAACATTATTAAGAATGTATTTCCAGAACAGATATACAGCATCTTGTTTAGGTGTGGAGATGTTCGCCACAGATTTGACTCGCTAAAGGAATGTATTGTTCTGGTATGCAGGAAGAACAGAGACGACTGTTTCTGGCAGGGGCTGAATACCTAACGAGAGCTGTGTGTGTGCTGTGTGCTGTGTGTGTCAGTCAGTTGACTGCTGCTCTGACGAAGCACCTTAACTGAAGAGCAATCTAGATTAGTGAACATGATGATCCAACCATCTCATTACTGAGCTCAGGGGCAGGAGGGGGGCATGGGGGAGGGGGCAGGGCAGTGACCATTTAGACCTCACTGATTGTGATTGTCCTCCAGTTGCCACTCAAAGAGCATCTCTCTCTCCCCCCCACCACCGCTCTACCCTTCAACTCAAAGAGCATCTCTCTCTCTCCCTCTAACCACCGCTCTACCCTTCAACTCAAAGAGCATCTCTCTCTCTCCCGCACCACCACTCTACCCTTCAACTCAAAGAGCATCTCTCTCTCTAACCACCACTCTACCCTTCAACTCAAAGAGCATCTCTCTCTCTCCCGCACCACCACTCTACCCTTCAACTCAAAGAGCATCTCTCTCTCTAACCACCACTCTACCCTTCAACTCAAAGAGCATCTCTCTCTCTCCCCCACCACCACTCTACCCTTCAACTCAAAGAGCATGTCTCTCTCTCCCGCACCACCACTCTACCCTTCAACTCAAAGAGCATCTCTCTCTCTAACCACCACTCTACCCTTCAACTCAAAGAGCATGTCTCTCTCTCTCTAACCACCACTCTACCCTTCAACTCAAAGAGCATCTCTCTCTCTCTCTAACCACCACTCTACCCTTCAACTCAAAGAGCATGTCTCTCTCTCTCTAACCACCACTCTACCCTTCAACTCAAAGAGCATGTCTCTCTCTCTCTAACCACCACTCTACCCTTCAACTCAAAGAGCATCTCTCTCTCTCTCTAACCACCACTCTACCCTTCAACTCAAAGAGCATGTCTCTCTCTCTCCCCCACCA
>NW_025746467.1:52500-95000 GCF_021184085.1 Oncorhynchus gorbuscha
GTGAAGAGATCAGACCAGAGGGGAAGTGTTCTCTCTGAAGACTAGAGGGGAAGTGTTCTCTGTGAAGAGATCAGACTAGAGGGGAAGTGTTCTCTCTGTGAAGAGATCAGACCAGAGGGGAAGTGTTCTCTCTGTGAAGAGATCAGACCAGAGGGGAAGTGTTCTCTCTGAAGACTAGAGGGGAAGTGTTCTCTGTGAAGAGATCAGACTAGAGGGGAAGTGTTCTCTCTGAAGACTAGAGGGGAAGTGTTCTCTGTGAAGAGATCAGACTAGAGGGGAAGTGTTCTCTCTGTGAAGAGATCAGACCAGAGGGGAAGTGTTCTCTCTGAAGACTAGAGGGGAAGTGTTCTCTGTGAAGAGATCAGACCAGAGGGGAAGTGTTCTCTCTGAAGACTAGAGGGGAAGTGTTCTCTGTGAAGAGATCAGACTAGAGGGGAAGTGTTCTCTCTGTGAAGAGATCAGACCAGAGGGGAAGTGTTCTCTCTGAAGACTAGAGGGGAAGTGTTCTCTGTGAAGAGATCAGACTAGAGGGGAAGTGTTCTCTCTGAAGACTAGAGGGGAAGTGTTCTCTGTGAAGAGATCAGACCAGAGGGGAAGTGTTCTCTCTGTGAAGAGATCAGACTAGAGGGGAAGTGTTCTCTCTGTGAAGAGATCAGACCAGAGGGGAAGTGTTCTCTCTGTGAAGAGATCAGACCAGAGGGGAAGTGTTCTCTCTGTGAAGAGATCAGACCAGAGGGGAAGTGTTATCTCTGTGAAGAGATCAGACCATAGGGGAAGTGTTCTCTCTGTGAAGACTAGAGGGGAGCAGGGGGGGGTGCCGACTGAGTTTCCAAAGGAGAGATGAAGTGTTGCCTCCTCTCTACTGCCACGACCCCTAGGAGTGGTGCTCATTCATTCCAAAAACAAATTGCTCCGCTATGAAAGAATGAGTGTTTTTGGTGGTGGCCAGATGTTGTCTTTCATGTGGTAATTGGGTTATTTATTAGGAAACAGGTTTTTGTCAGAGAGCAAACACTAGACGACGTCGGTCTGTGTCTGGGGTGCGAGGCGTGAGGTAGAGAGTGTTGCATGCAAGAGGACACATCGCACACCTGATCCCACCTGGCTGTGTGTGTGTGTGTGTGTGTGTGTGTGTGTGTGTGTGTGTGTGTGTGTGTGTGTGTGTGTGTGTGTGTGTGTGTGTGTGTGTGTGTGAGAGAGAGGGATTCTGTTAGTAGGTAACAGTATAGATAGATAATAGGTAACAGTATAGATAGATAATAGGTAACAGTATAGATAGATAATAGGTAACAGTATAGATAGATACTAGGTAACAGTATAGATAGATAATAGGTAACAGTATAGATAGATAATAGGTAACAGTATAGATAGATAATAGGTAACAGTATAGATAGATACTAGGTAACAGTATAGATAGATAATAGGTAACAGTATAGATAGATAATAGGTAACAGTATAGATAGATAATAGGTAACAGTATAGATAGATAATAGGTAACAGTATAGATAGATAATAGGTAACAGTATAGATAGATAATAGGTAACAGTATAGATAGATAATAGGTAACAGTATAGATAGATAATAGGTAACAGCCAGATTTTGGCCAATAAATTTTTTTATTAAGTCGGATACCAGGGGATGGATACCAGCGGATGGATACCAGGGATGGATATACCAGGGGATGGATACCAGGGGATGGATATACCAGGGGATGGATACCAGGGGATGGATATACCAGGGGATGGATACCAGGGGATGGATATACCAGGGGATAGATATACCAGGGGATAGATATACCAGGGGATGGATACCAGGGGATAGATATACCAGGGGATGGATACCAGGGGATGGATACCAGGGGATGGATACCAGGGGATGGATACCAGGGGATGGATACCAGCGGATGGATACCAGCGGATGGATACCAGCGGATGGATACCAGGGGATGGATACCAGGGGATGGATACCAGCGGATGGATACCAGGGGATGGATACCAGGGGATGGATACCAGCGGATGGATACCAGGGGATAGATATACCAGGGGATGGATACCAGGGATGGATACCAGGGATGGATACCAGGGGATAGATACCAGGGGATGGATACCAGCGGATGGATACCAGCGGATGGATACCAGCGGATGGATACCAGCGGATGGATACAAGGGGATGGATATACCAGGGGATGGATACCAGGGGATGGATACCAGGGGATGGATATACCAGGGGATGGATACCAGCGGATGGATACCAGCGGATGGATACCAGCGGATGGATACCAGCGGATGGATACCAGCGGATGGATACCAGGGGATGGATATACATGGGGATGATACCAGGGGATGGATACCAGGGGATGGATACCAGGGGATGGATACCAGGGGATGGATACCAGGGGATGATACCAGGGGATGGATATACCAGGGGATGGATACCAGGGGATGGATATACCAGGGGATGGATATACCAGGGGATGGATATACCAGGGGATGGATATACCAGGGGATGATACCAGCGGATGATACCAGCGGATGGATACCAGCGGATGGATATACCAGGGGATGGATATACCAGGGGATGGATATACCAGGGGATGGATATACCAGGGGATGGATATACCAGGTGATGGATATACCAGGTGATGGATATACCAGGGGATGGATATACCAGGGGATGGATATACCAGGGGATGGATATACCAGGGGATGGATATACCAGGGGATAGATATACCAGGGGATAGATACCAGGGGATGGATATACCAGGGGATGGATATACCAGGGGATGGATATACCAGGGGATGGATACCAGGGGATGGATACCAGGGGATAGATATACCAGCGGATGGATACCAGCGGATGGATACCAGCGGATGGATACCAGCGGATGGATACCAGGGGATGGATACCAGGGATGGATACCAGGGATGGATACCAGGGATGGATACCAGGGGATGGATACCAGGGGATGGATACCAGCGGATGGATACCAGCGGATGGATACCAGGGGATGGATACCAGGGGATGGATACCAGGGGATGGATACCAGGGGATGGATACCAGCGGATTGATACCAGCGGATGGATACCAGCGGATGGATACCAGCGGATGGATACCAGCGGATGGATACCAGGGGATAGATATACCAGCGGATGGATACCAGGGGATGGATACCAGGGGATAAATATACCAGGGGATGGATATACCTGGGGATGGATACCAGCGGATGGATACCAGGGGATAGATATACCAGCGGATGGATACCAGGGGATGGATACCAGGGGATAGATATACCAGGGGATGGATACCAGGGGATAGATATACCAGGGGATGGATATACCAGCGGATGGATATACCAGGGGATGGATATACCAGGGGATGGATATACCAGGGGATGGATATACCAGGGGATGGATATACCAGGGGATGGATATACCAGGGGACGGATATACCAGGGGATTGATACCAGCGGATGGATACCAGCGGATGGATACCAGCGGATGGATACCAGCGGATTGATACCAGCGGATGGATACCAGCGGATGGATACCAGCGGATGGATACCAGCGGATGGATATACCAGGGGATGGATATACCAGGGGATGGATACCAGGGGATAGATATACCAGGGGATAGATATACCAGCGGATAGATATACCAGCGGATTGATACCAGCGGATTGATACCAGCGGATGGATACCAGCAGATTGATACCAGCGGATGGATACCAGCAGATTGATACCAGCGGATGGATACTAGCGGATGGATACCAGCGGATGGATACCAGCGGATGGATACCAGCGGATGGATACCAGCGGATGGATACTAGCGGATGGATACCAGGGGATGGATATACCAGCGGATGGATATACCAGGGGATGGATACCAGCGGATTGATACCAGCGGATGGATACAAGGGGATGGATACCAGGGGATAGATATACCAGCGGATGGATACCAGGGGATAGATATACCAGCGGATGGATACCAGGGGATGGATATACCAGCAGATGGATACCAGGGGATGGATACCAGGGGATGGATATACCAGGGGATGGATATACCAGGGGATAGATATACCAGGGGATGGATATACCAGGGGATGGATACCAGGGGATAGATATACCAGGGGATGGATACCAGGGGATAGATATACCAGGGGATGGATACCAGCGGATGGATATACCAGCGGATGGATACCAGGGGATGGATATACCAGGGGATGGATATACCAGGGGATGGATATACCAGGGGATGGATATACCAGGGGATGGATATACCAGGGGATGGATACCAGGGGATGGATACCAGGGGATAGATATACCAGGGGATGGATACCAGCGGATGGATACCAGCGGATGGATACCAGGGGATGGATACCAGCGGATGGATACCAGGGGATGGATACCAGGGGATAGATATACCAGGGGATAGATATACCAGGGGATGGATATACCAGGGGATGGATACCAGCGGATGGATACCAGCGGATGGATACCAGCGGATGGATACCAGGGATGGAAACACATTTGACTGATCGTGCTTATAGGTCTGTCGGTTAATTGGCAGGTGTGTAATTTCCCTATAGCCGTTATGTATATCAAAACGTGCACAGTATCCCGACACAGAGACGAAGGGAAAATCTGCCGGACAGAAGACAGAGCTGCAGCTTCTCCAACAGCAAGTTGCTGCTGGACTGAAAGGTGGTTAGAAGCCCAGTCACCGGGGGAACACTTCTAAATGCAAATCGCTTGTTAAAACAGTTTTGATTGGCCACAATTAAAAAGAGCTGCTATTTTTATTTTTATTTTTTTTTACAGGTAATTGAAGCTCGCTTCCCATTTGCTATTCACATGTAGAGACAACGGTAGGCTTCAGAGTCTAACACCATTTTGTAACGAGCTGGAGGAGGCAATATACATTTATGAAAAAAATATAATTAATTGTTACATACAGGAAGTACCAGATCAATGTGGAGCTATATACAGGAAGTATTACACTTACATACACTTCCTCTAGTCTACAGACATCACAGTGTGACTGATACACTTCCTCTAGACTATCAGACATCACAGTGTGACTGATACACTTCCTCTAGACTATCAGACATCACAGTGTGACTGATACACTTCCTCTAGTCTACAGACATCACATCCCCACACTATGTCTAACACAACAGACAGCAGGTCCAAGACACACAAAGTCCCATAGAGACACGCGTCAGAAACACGGAGCTTGTACACACACTGCAGACGGTGAGATGTCCTGGACGGCTGAGTGTTACGAGGGGGATGGGGCAGGGATAGAACCGTTTAAAGATGATTGACTTCTCTGTGAGTGTCCTCTTCCACCCATCGGAGCACTTAGCAGACTACCTCTCAGTCTCCCACAGATGTAGTTAGCAACAGCAGACTCTCTCCCACAGACAGGTCACCGGCCGGCCAGCCAGCTCTCCCCTTCGGCAGTAAGGTTCTCAAGACTCTCAGAGCTGCCTGCCAATTGGATGCAGCTACGCACTAAGAATGGGCATATTTTCACTGTGTCACTCTTAACTCCCCAATACACCGACTAGATCACCCAGAGATCCTTTCAAAAGGGGGTGGAGTCATGGAAACACCACCACTGGTCTATAATCACATTGCCCTGAGAGAGAGAGAGAGAGAGAGAGAGAGAGAGAGAGAGAGAGAGAGAGAGAGAGAGAGAGAGAGAGAGAGAGGCAGAGAGAGAGAGAGGCAGAGAGAGAGAGAGAGAGAGAGAGAGAGAGAGAGAGAGAGAGAGAGAGAGAGAGAGAGAGAGAGAAACAGACAGAGAGAGAGAGAGAGAGAGAGAGAGAGAGAGAGAGAGAGAGAGACAGAGAGAGAGAGAGACAGAGAGAGAGACAGACAGACACAGAGAGAGAGAGACAGACAGAGAGAGAAACAGACAGAGAGAGAAAGAGAGAGAGAGAGAGAGGGAGGGAGAGAGAGAGAGATGAACTATGAGAATCAGAAGAACAAACACACAGTTGAATAGATAACAGACTCCTTCATACCCATCAGAACATCAGGGTTCTGGACAGAACAAACACACAGTTGAATAGATAACAGACTCCTTCGTACCCATCAGAACATCAGGGTTCTGGACAGAACAAACACACAGTTGAATAGATAACAGACTCCTTCGTACCCATCAGAACATCAGGGTTCTGGACAGAACAAACACACAGTTGAATAGATAACAGACTCCTTCGTACCAATCAGAACATCAGGGTTCTGGACAGAACAAACAAATGAGGCTTGTTGCTATGATACAATTACTTTCAAATGTTCTAAGAACAGAGAATGAATGATGCAATAATTCATTATAGGGGCTTGATTCTGCTGCACATCACCCTGAGCCTTTCTCTCACGCAATGACACAGGTCCTGTTCCTTAGGACTTAAAGCAAATGAGCAATTAACTGACTGAGAACAAGGTCA
The DNA here is from genome assembly GCF_021184085.1 of Oncorhynchus gorbuscha. Classification (NCBI taxonomy): domain Eukaryota; kingdom Metazoa; phylum Chordata; class Actinopteri; order Salmoniformes; family Salmonidae; genus Oncorhynchus; species Oncorhynchus gorbuscha. Next base: position 58,956 of record NW_025746467.1, read on the forward strand.
CACGTGTCCTGCTTTCATACAAGGCAGAGTGATCTAACCTGCTGTTAGTTTCTCTAATGACCTGTCTGTACACACTAACTCAGAGGAAAACCCCTCTGTCTGTGTGTAATCACCCCAGCCCACGTCTCCAGGGCTCCTTCCCTCTACCGTGAATAAGGTCTCCAATCAGAGAGAGAAACTAACACTATATCTCCTTCCCTCTACCGTGAATAAAGTCTCCAATCAGAGAGAGAAACTAACACTATATCTCCTTCCCTCTACCGTGAATAAGGTCTCCAATCAGAGAGAGAAACTAACACTATATCTCCCTCCCTCTACCGTGAATAAAGTCTCCAATCAGAGAGAGAAACTAACACTATATCTCCCCCCACCCCTCTCTCTCTCTCTCTCTCTCTCTCTCTCTCTCTCTCTCTCTCTCTCTCTCTCTCTCTCTCATACACCACAGTGATTAACTCTCTCTCTCTCTCTCTCTCTCAGGAACCATGGTGAGCAAGGCGGAGGGAGATAAAAGCATGCTCACCAACTCCGAGTCGGACTCAGAGTGACACAGTGTGTTTCAACATGGCAGTGAGGTTGACACGACTCTCTCTCTGAGAGCTGCTGATGTGTGATCTCTGTCTCCCATTCAAAACGGTGAAGCAGCAGCAGCTCCCTCCATCTCAAACCCGGCTAGTCTGTCTCACAGTGAGACGTGTGTTTGAGATGTAATAGGAGTCACAACGATGGTCATCACACACACACACGCCAGCTAGGACTAATTCATTACTATTCCCATACTGCTGAAATGAACAAACACAACCTTCCTTTCCCCAGGTCAACTCCTCCATGTGGAAATGTATTGCAGTGTGACAGGTTATCAATCAGGTTATCGATCGCAGATCAGGTTATCGATCACAGATCAGGTTATCGAAGAGGTTATCAATCACATATCAGGTTATCGATCAGGTTATCGATCACAGATCAGGTTATCGAACAGTTTATCAATCACATATCAGGTTATCAATCAGGTTATCGATCACAGATCAGGTTATCGAACAGGTTATCAATCACATATCAGGTTATCGATCAGGTTATCGATCACAGATCAGGTTATCGATCAGGTTATCGATCACAGATCAGGTTATTGATCAGCTATCCTGACATGAATAAAACATCATATATGTGATTCATCTGATATTGATAAAGTACCTGGTTGACTTGACATATGTTCAATGCTTTTGATACATGGTTTCATTAAATAACCTGAATACACAGCGCCTAGAAATAGTCCTGTGGTTAGCGAGCTCCATCGGAACTTCCTGCTGGGGACAGGAAGACGGACAGTAACATGATCCACGGTGTCAGCGAGCAACAATTACTACAAACAATCCTTTAAATCGCTCTCTCCCTCCTTCCCAACCTCCCTCTCCCTGCCCCACTCCCCTCTCTCTCCCTCCTTCCCAACCTCCCTCTCCCTGCCCCACTCCCCTCCTCCCCCTCCTTCCCTACCTCCCTCTCCCTGCCCCACTCCCCCTCTCTCTCCCTCCTTCCCAACCTCCCTCTCCCTGCCCCACTCCCCTCCTCCCCCTCCTTCCCTACCTCCCTCTCCCTGCCCCACTCCCCTCTCTCTCCCTCCTTCCCAACCTCCCTCTCCCTGCCCCACTCCCCTCCTCCCCCTCCTTCCCTACCTCCCTCTCCCTGCCCCACTCCCCCTCTCTCTCCCTCCTTCCCAACCTCCCTCTCCCTGCCCCACTCCCCTCTCTCTCCCTCCTTCCCTACCTCCCTCTCCCTGCCCCACTCCCCCTCTCTCTCCCTCCTTCCCAACCTCCCTCTCCCTGCCCCCTCCCCTCCTCCCCTCCTTCCCTACCTCCCTCTCCCTGCCCCACTCCCCTCTCTCTCCCTCCTTCCCAACCTCCCTCTCCCTGCCCCCTCCCCTCTCTCTCCCTCCTTCCCTACCTCCCTCTCCCTGCCCCACTCCCCTCTCTCTCCCTCCTTCCCTACCTCCCTCTCCCTGCCCCACTCCCCTCTCTCTCCCTCCTTCCCAACCTCCCTCTCCCTGCCCCACTCCCCTCTCTCTCCCTCCTTCCCTACCTCCCTCTCCCTGCCCCACTCCCCTCTCTCTCCCTCCTTCCCTACCTCCCTCTCCCTGCCCCACTCCCCTCTCTCTCCCTCCTTCCCAACCTCCCTCTCCCTGCCCCCTCCCCTCTCTCTCCCTCCTTCCCTACCTCCCTCTCCCTGCCCCACTCCCCTCTCTCTCCCTCCTTCCCAACCTCCCTCTCCCTGCCCCACTCCCCTCTCTCTCCCTCCTTCCCTACCTCCCTCTCCCTGCCCCACTCCCCTCTCTCTCCCTCCTTCCCAACCTCCCTCTCCCTGCCCCACTCCCCTCTCTCTCCCTCCTTCCCTACCGCCCTCCCCCCGAGACACTACTGGGGTGGACAGAGAGAGACACTACTGGGGTGGACAGAGAGAGACACTACTGGGGTGGACAGAGAGAGACACTACTGGGGTGGACAGAGAGAGACACTACTGGGGTGGACAGAGAGAGACACTACTGGGGTGGACAGAGAGAGACACTACTGGGGTGGACAGAGAGAGACACTACTGGGGTGGACAGAGAGAGACACTACTGGGGTGGACAGAGAGAGACACTACAGGGGTGGACAGAGAGAGACACTACTAGGGTGGACAGAGAGAGACACTACTGGGGTGGACAGAGAGAGACACTCCTGTGGTGGACAGAGAGAGAGACTACTGGGGTGGACAGAGAGAGACACTACTGGGGTGGACAGAGAGAGAGACTACTGAGGTGGACAGAGAGAGACACTACTGGGGTGGACAGAGAGAGAGACACTCCTGTGGTGGACAGAGAAAGAGACTACTGGGGTGGACAGAGAGAGAGACTACTGTGGTGGACAGAGAGAGAGACTACTGTGGTGGACAGAGAGAGAGACAGAGGAGAAACTCTGTACTCATCTACAGTACTACAGTGTTAAACAGACTCCTGTCTGAGAGAGCAGAGAGACTCTTGTTTCATTATCTGCTGTGTCTGAATTCTAATAATCCTGAAACACTCATCATTATCTCTGAGCGTGATATTTTAGACATGTGGAATGTTTGATTTTGTGGTTTTCACTTCTGACACTGGGAGTTTGATGTGTTCTCAGGCACCATCACAGTCATCACTGACCTGATTCAGAGAGAAACCAAGAGTAGAACAGCTGTCAGACAATCAGCAGACAGATCGAGGACGGAGAGAAGAAAGAGAGGGGACAGAGATGAGAGAGACAGAGAGAGAGAGGGAACAGAGAGAGAATAGAGAGAGTAGAGAGGGTAGAGAGAGTAGAGAGGGTAGAGAGAGTAGAGAGAGAGAGGGAACAGAGAGAGAATAGAGAGAGTAGAGAGGGTAGAGAGAGTAGAGAGAGAGAGGGAACAGAGAGAGAATAGAGAGAGTAGAGAGGGTAGAGAGAGTAGAGAGAGAGAGAGAGAGAGAGAGGACGGAGAGACGAAAGAGAGAGAGACAGAGAGAGAGGATGGAGAGACAGAGACAGAGAGAGAGAGAGAGAGAGAGAGAGAGAGAGAGAGAGAGAGAGAGAGAGAGAGAGAGAGAGAGAGAGAGAGAGAGAGAGAGAGAGAGAGAGAGAGAGAGAGAGAGAGAGAGAGAGGGAACAGAGAGAGAATAGAGAGAGTAGAGAGGGTAGAGAGAGAGAGAGAGAGAGAGGACGGAGAGACGAAGAGAGAGAGACAGACAGAGAGATGGAGAGGATGGAGAGACAGAGAGAGAGAGAGAGAGAGAGAGAGAGAGAGAGAGAGAGAGAGAGAGAGAGAGAGAGAGAGAGAGAGAGAGAGAGAGAGAGGACGGAGAGACGAAAGAGAGAGGACGGAGAGACAGAGACAGAGACAGAGACAGAGAGAGACAGAGAGAGAGAAACTATAGTCACTTTATATATTCACTTTGTATGTTGTCTACCTCACTTGCTTTGGCAATGTTAACACATGTTTCCCATGACAATAAAGCCCTTGAATTGAATTGACAATTGAGAGAAACAGACAGAGAGAGAAAAAGAGAGAGAGAGAGGGAGAGAGGAAACAGAGAGAGAAACAGACAGAGAGAGAGAGAGAGAGAGAGAGAGAGAGAGAGAGAGAGAGAGAGAGAGAGAGAGAGAGAGAGAGAGACAGAGAGAGAGACAGACAGACACAGAGAGAGAGAGACAGACAGAGAGAGAAACAGAGAGAGAGAGAAAGAGAGAGAGAGAGAGAGATGAACTATGAGAATCAGAAGAACAAACACACAGTTGAATAGATAACAGACTCCTTCATACCCATCAGAACATCAGGGTTCTGGACAGAACAAACACACAGTTGAATAGATAACAGACTCCTTCGTACCCATCAGAACATCAGGGTTCTGGACAGAACAAACACACAGTTGAATAGATAACAGACTCCTTCGTACCCATCAGAACATCAGGGTTCTGGACAGAACAAACACACAGTTGAATAGATAACAGACTCCTTCGTACCAATCAGAACATCAGGGTTCTGGACAGAACAAACAAATGAGGCTTGTTGCTATGATACAATTACTTTCAAATGTTCTAAGAACAGAGAATGAATGATGCAATAATTCATTATAGGGGCTTGATTCTGCTGCACATCACCCTGAGCCTTTCTCTCACGCAATGACACAGGTCCTGTTCCTTAGGACTTAAAGCAAATGAGCAATTAACTGACTGAGAACAAGGTCACACGTGTCCTGCTTTCATACAAGGCAGAGTGATCTAACCTGCTGTTAGTTTCTCTAATGACCTGTCTGTACACACTAACTCAGAGGAAAACCCCTCTGTCTGTGTGTAATCACCCCAGCCCACGTCTCCAGGGCTCCTTCCCTCTACCGTGAATAAGGTCTCCAATCAGAGAGAGAAACTAACACTAAATCTCCCTCCCCCCACTCTCTCTCTCTCTCTCTCATACACCACAGTGATTAACTCTCTCTCTCTCTCATACACCACAGTGATTAACTCTCTCTCTCTCTCTCTCTCTCTCATACACCACAGTGATTAACTCTCTCTCTCTCTCTCTCTCTCTCTCTCTCTCTCTCTCTCTCTCTCTCTCTCTCTCTCTCTCTCTCTCTCTCTCTCTCTCTCTCTCTCTCTCTCTCTCTCTCTCTCTCTCTCTCTCTCTCTCTCTCTCTCTCTCTCTCTCTCTCTCTCTCTCTCTCTCTCTCTCTCTCTCTCTCTCTCTCTCTCTCTCTCTCTCTCTCTCTCTCTCTCTCTCTCAGGAACCATGGTGAGCAAGGCGGAGGGAGATAAAAGCATGCTCACCAACTCCGAGTCGGACTCAGAGGTGGCGCCCACCCCCTCCCCTTCCGCCTCGCTGGCCCTGGAGGTCAAATACTCCTTCCTGGACACCACCAGCAGGTCACAGCAGCAGGTGTGTGTGTGTGTGTGTGTGTGTGTGTGTGTGTGTGTGTGTGTGTGTGTGTGTGTGTGTGTGTGTGTGTGTGTGTGTGTGTGTGTGTGTGTGTGTGTGTGTGTGTGTGTGTGTGTGTGTGTGTGTGTGTGTGTGTGTGTGTGTGTGTGTGTGTAATCGAGAACAACATCAAGATTGCAAAAAAAAGACCAATGTTTTAAATATGACATTAAAGTTGTATCGTAGGTACGGAAGAGAAACAAGGCCCTCCAGGTGAGATTCAAGGACATCTGCGAGGCGCAGAACGAGCAGAGGGAGGCAGCTCTACAGAAGGCCGGGAAGGGGGGCAAGCCAGGCTCCTACAAGGTGTGTAACCAACCCTCCCTTTGGTTCGGGGGAACATGTATGAATGTATTACTGTACTACGACCAGTGGAATATAAGACACACGGTCCTGGGGACTCCGAGGGCTGGACGTCAGGCACACACGGTCCTGGGGACTCCGAGGGCTGGACGTCAGGCACACACGGTCCTGGGGACTCCGAGGGCTGGACGTCAGGCACACACGGTCCTGGGGACTCCGAGGGCTGGACGTCAGGCACACACGGTCCTGGGGACTCCGAGGGCTGGACGTCAGGCACACACGGTCCTGGGGACTCCGAGGGCTGGACGTCAGGCACACACGGTCCTGGGGACTCCGAGGGCTGGACGTCAGGCACACACGGTCCTGGGGACTCCGAGGGCTGGACGTCAGGCACACACGGTCCTGGGGACTCCGAGGGCTGGACGTCAGGCACACACGGTCCTGGGGACTCCGAGGGCTGGACGTCAGGCACACACGGTCCTGGGGACTCCGAGGGCTGGACGTCAGGCACACACGGTCCTGGGGACTCCGAGGGCTGGACGTCAGGCACACACGGTCCTGGGGACTCCGAGGGCTGGGACGGTCCGTCAGGCACACACGGTCCTGGGGACTCCGAGGGCTGGACGTCAGGCACACACGGTCCTGGGGACTCCGAGGGCTGGACGTCAGGCACACACGGTCCTGGGGACTCCGAGGGCTGGACGTCAGGCACACACGGTCCTGGGGACTCCGAGGGCTGGACGTCAGGCACACACGGTCCTGGGGACTCCGAGGGCTGGACGTCAGGCACACACGGTCCTGGGGACTCCGAGGGCTGGACGTCAGGCACACACGGTCCTGGGGAGGGCTCCGAGGGCTGGACGTCAGGCACACACGGTCCTGGGGACTCCGAGGGCTGGACGTCAGGCACACACGGTCCTGGGGACTCGAGGGCGAGGGCTGGGCGTCAGGCACACACGGTCCTGGGGACTCCGAGGGCTGGACGTCAGGCACACACGGTCCTGGGGACTCCGAGGGCTGGACGTCAGGCACACACGGTCCTGGGGACTCCGAGGGCTGGACGTCAGGCACACACGGTCCTGGGGACTCCGAGGGCTGGACGTCAGGCACACACGGTCCTGGGGACTCCGAGGGCTGGACGTCAGGCACACACGGTCCTGGGGACTCCGAGGGCTGGACGTTAGGCTTATTATTTCATCATGAGTTCCTGATTTGAATCAGCTGTGAAGCACTACGGTAACAGCCTAAATGAGCAGCCCTCCCCAGGTCCCAATGTTGTTGTTGTTGTTGTTGTTTACTCTGTAATGTGTCGGCGTGTGAAGTGAAACCACCTTTTTCTAAACACTAAACCGTTTTCCCCCCCAAGGTGGCGTACCGCAAGTACATGACAGTGCCCGCTCGGCGCTCCATCCCCAACGTCACCAAGAGCACAGGGGTCCAGACCTCCCCGGACCTCAGGAGCCGTTACAAGACCTTTCCCATGGAGAGGAAGAAGGGCCACAGCCACACCAAGCATGTGGAGAGAGACAAGGGCCACAACAATGGGTTTGTCATCGACGGCAAGCACTCCAGAGCTGTGGAGAGTTTAGGGGACAGGGGCGCCTGCGGTGGAGGAGGAGGACAGAGAACCAGAGCTGTGGAGAGTTTAGGGGACAGGGGCGCCTGCGGTGGAGGAGGAGGACAGAGAACCAGAGCTGTGGAGAGTTTAGGGGACAGGGGCGCCTGCGGTGGAGGAGGAGGAGGACAGAGAACCAGAGCTGTGGAGAGTTTAGGGGACAGGGGCGCCTGCGGAGGAGGAGGAGGAGGAGTAGTACAGAGAACCAGAGCCTTGATGCATACTACGGAGTGCATAGCTACGGTGGAGAAGCACTGTACAGACGACGTCCTCTACTCTGACTGTCTGATGCTCACAGACGGCCCCTCTCCCTCCAACACGCCCGACTCCAACCCACAGGCCACCGGCTACCAGATCTGCAGCGTGGAGTCCAACCCCCTGGAAGGACTAGAACACAGGGAACTGGACTCCTCGGACCGTCTGGCCGGTAAACGGCAGCTGCTCTACTCTGAGGAGCCAGGCTCTAGCAGGACTCTGCCGGGGGACATGAGAGGGGCTTCCTCAGTCTCCAAGGTGACCGGTCCCATCTCCTGGAACTCTCTGACCCAGGTGGAGTGTCTGGAGAGCCCGACAGCACGGAGCAAACGAATGAAGGGACTGGAGCTCAATGGACTACAGTCTCAGACTCTCCCGCGGGCCGCTGGCTGCACTACTCAGGCACAGTGTCATGAACCGGCAACGTTCTCATCACAGACGTTCTCGCCACAGACGATGTCGGCCCGGACCACGGGGGAGGCGCTGGGCTGTAGGAGTAGCGGGGTCGAACCAGCGACCGTAGCGACTACGGGGGGAGTTAACCCCGGGGGGGCCTGTAAGCAGATAGTACCGGTACTGACTCAGAAAGGGGAGGGAGGAGAGGACGTGAAATCACAGCTTCAGGCCATGGAGAACCTGATCTCCTCCAGCCAGGAGACCATCAAGGTCCTACTGGGAGTTATACAGGAGCTGGAGAAGGGAGAGGCCCACAGAGAGGGGTAAGGAGGCTATACTATCACTATCTATCTGATGTGTGGGTCCTACAACCTACTGGGAGTATTACAGGAGCTGGAGAAGGGAGAGGCCCAGGCTATACTCACATATCTGACTGGGTCCTACAACCTACTGGGAGTATTACAGGAGCTGGAGAAAGGAGAGGCCCACAGAGATGGTGATCTGATGTGGGGACTAGTATTAGGAGCTGGTTAACTGATGAGGGGAGTTATACTGGTTAACTGAGATGGTGATCAGGGGACTAGTTATACTGGTTAACATGAGAGACTGGGTAGTGATCAGGGGACTAGTTATACTATTTAACATGAGACTGGGTAGTGACGGTGATCAGGGGACTAGTTATACTGGTTAACATGAGATACTGGGTAGTGATGGTGATCAGTGGACTAGTTATACTAGTTAACATGAGAGACTGGGTAGTGATGTGTTGCTGTAATATTTAAGTTTAACTACTTCAGGTGGTGTCCAATATCTTGTCCAACTGTCTATATATCTGAAATGAATCAACGCTCTAGAATATACCCTCCTAGCCAATCAGCATGGAGTATTGAAGAACGCTGTAGTAGAAGTGCGAGAGGAACCATGGAAGACCCAGCAGCATCACATTATGAATCACTCAGATATGATGAATCCTGTGGTCACGGTGTGTTTCACATACAGTAGAAAAGCCTGTGAGATGACCGTGGAATAGTGGAGCTCTGATTCTGAACTAAATGGACTGGTCCATCTAGGTTGTATTGGTGGAATAGTGGAGCTCTGATTCAGAACTACTAGACTAGTCCATCTAGGTTGTATTGGTGGAATAGTGGAGCTCTGATTCAGAGTCCACTGGAATATGGACTGATTCAGGTCCATCTAGGTTGTATTGGTGGAATAGTGGAGCTCTGATTCAGAACTACTAAACTAGTCCATCTAGGTTGTATTGGTGGAATAGTGGAGCTCTGATTCAGAACTACTAAACTAGTCCATCTAGGTTGTATTGGTGGAATAGTGGAGCTCTGATTCAGAACTACTAGACTGGTCCATCTAGGTTGTATTGGTGGAATAGTGGAGCTCTGATTCAGAACTACTAAACTAGTCCATCTAGGTTGTATTGGTGGAATAGTGGAGCTCTGATTCAGAACTAAATGGACTGGTCCATCTAGATTGTATTGGTGGAATAGTGGAGCTCTGATTCAGAACTACTAAACTAGTCCATCTAGGTTGTATTGGTGGAATAGTGGAGCTCTGATTCAGAACTACTAAACTAGTCCATCTAGATTGTATTGGTGGAATAGTGGAGCTCTGATTCAGAACTACTAAACTAGTCCATCTAGGTTGTATTGGTGGAATAGTGGAGCTCTGATTCAGAACTACTAAACTAGTCCATCTAGGTTGTATTGGTGGAATAGTGGAGCTCTGATTCAGAACTAAATGGACTAGTCCATCTAGGTTGTATTGGTGGAATAGTGGAGCTCTGATTCAGAACTACTAAACTAGTCCATCTAGGTTGTATTGGTGGAATAGTGGAGCTCTGATTCAGAACTACTAAACTAGTCCATCTAGATTGTATTGGTGGAATAGTGGAGCTCTGATTCAGAACTACTAAACTAGTCCATCTAGATTGTATTGCTGGAATAGTGGAGCTCTGATTCAGAACTACTAAACTAGTCCATCTAGGTTGTATTGGTGGAATAGTGGAGCTCTGATTCAGAACTACTAAACTAGTCCATCTAGGTTGTATTGGTGGAATAGTGGAGCTCTGATTCAGAACTACTAAACTAGTCCATCTAGGTTGTATTGGTGGAATAGTGGAGCTCTGATTCAGAACTAAATGGACTAGTCCATCTAGGTTGTATTGGTGGAATAGTGGAGCTCTGATTCAGAACTACTAAACTAGTCCATCTAGGTTGTATTGGTGGAATAGTGGAGCTCTGATTCAGAACTACTAAACTAGTCCATCTAGATTGTATTGGTGGAATAGTGGAGCTCTGATTCAGAACTACTAGACTGGTCCATCTAGGTTGTATTGGTGGAATAGTGGAGCTCTGATTCAGAACTAAATGGACTGGTCCATCTAGGTTGTATTGGTGGAATAGTGGAGCTCTGATTCAGAACTACTAAACTAGTCCATCTAGGTTGTATTGGTGGAATAGTGGAGCTCTGATTCAGAACTACTAAACTAGTCCATCTAGGTTGTATTGGTGGAATAGTGGAGCTCTGATTCAGAACTAAATGGACTGGTCCATCTAGGTTGTATTGGTGGAATAGTGGAGCTCTGATTCAGAACTACTAAACTAGTCCATCTAGGTTGTATTGGTGGAATAGTGGAGCTCTGATTCAGAACTAAATGGACTGGTCCATCTAGATTGTATCTATCGAAGACAATGGAACAGAACAGCAGATAAAGGGGATGTGAGGAAGTCCCCTTATAGGAGGTCTGTTCAGCACACGTTCCCTGTCATACTGATCTTTAGAGAATAACATCCAAACAAACCCAAGGGTACTAAACGGGATGGGGGGAGACGACGACAACAGTCTAGCATCTATCTAGCCACTGTATCTGTCACAGAGAAGTCAGAGTACTGACTGGGCTCTTTAAAAAGGGACCACATCCTTGTCTGGGGGGATATCAAAATAACTAAATCTAGAGGACCAACCAATCATCTGGCTCAATTTGTCCGAAGTGGTTTGACGAGCCAGTCAGGTGATTTCTTTAGATATCAACAACAACAACTAAATCTAGAGGACCAACCAATCATCTGGCTCAATTTGTCCGAAGTGGTTTGACGAGCCAGTCAGGTGATATCATGTAATCACAACAACAGGGTTAGTGTTTTATTGAGCCACTGCTTCAGATCCATCATGGCAATTCACTACAGGAAAACAAAACCCCTCTCTCTTCAGTTCTTATTACCTGGCTGTCCTACAGTGCTGAGATGACAATACCGTGTGTGTGTGTGTGTGTGTGTGTGTGTGTGTGTGTGTGTGTGTGTGTGTGTGTGTGTGTGTGTGTGTGTGTGTGTGTGTGTGTGTGTGTGTGTGTGTGTGTGTGTGTGTGTGTGTGTGTGTGTGTGTGTGTGTGTGTGTGTGTGTGTGTGTGTCACAGCACAATTGGCTGCAGTCCAGGAAGGGGATTAAAACAGACAAATCTCCTCCCAAAACGACTTAATTACTTCCCTTAGCAGGAGATGACTAGCTAGATACAGAGCTAGACAGGCTGGTGTACATGTTAGTGGCAGCTCTCTCTGTGTGTGTGTGTGTGTCTCTCTCTGTGTGTGTCTGTGTGTGTCTGTGTGTGTGCAAGAGAAGCGTGCTCCTCAGCCTTAAGTGTCCCTCATTAGCTTCTGAGATGGAGCGATCAGATAAGACACTCGAGGAAGGTGTTGTCACGTGTTTTTGTAAAGCAGAGGTCCTCTGAGTTGGTGCCAGGTACAGTCTGAATAAGGAGGAAGTGGTCGTAGCTGAGCAAGGAGAGGTCCTCTGAGTTGGTGCCAGGAACAGTCTGAATAAGGAGGACGTGGGAGGAAGTGGTCGTAGCTGAGCAAGGAGAGGGACGTCCTTTACACCTGAGCTAAAGGCAGTTGACCCTCGTGCTTAGCAGGATGTCCTGGAAGAACCCTTACCTTATCATTACCCTTCATAGATACATTATCTCCAGCAGTAATATGAGGAAGTGGTTAGACCACTCGACACTTAAAGCTGTGAGGTACAGCCTGGATTGAACCAGGGTGTCTGAAGTGACGACTCTAGCACTGAGATGCAGTGATTAGACCGCTGAGTTGATGCCAGGGCCTGGATTAACCAGGGTGTCTGTAGTGACGACTCTAGCACTGAGATGCAGTGTAGTTAGACCGCTGTGATACGGCCTGGATTCGAACCAGGGTGTCTGTAGGACGACTCTAGCACTGAGATGCAGTGTATTAGACCGCTGAGATACGGCCTGGATTCGAACCAGCGTGTCTGAAGTGACGACTCTAGCACTGAGATGCAGTGTATTAGACCGCTGTGATACGGCCTGGATTCGAACCAGGGTCTGTAGTGACCCCTTTGGACTGAGATGCAGTGTATTAGACCGCTGTGATAAAGCCTGGATTTGAACCAGGGTCTGTAGTGACCCTCTAGCACTGAGATGCAGTATATTAGACCGCTGTGATACGGCCTGGATTCGAACCAGGGTCTGTAGTAACGCCTCTAGCACTAAGATGCAGTGCAGTAGACCGCTGTGATACGGCCTGGATTCGAACCAGGGTCTGTAGTGACGCCTCTAGCACTGTGATGCAGTGTATTAGACCGCTGTGATACGGCCTGGATTCGAACCAGGGTCTGAGTAACGCCTCTAGCACTGAGATGCAGTGCAGTAGACCGCTGTGATACGGCCTGGATTCGAACCAGGGTCTGTAGTGACCCCTCTAGCACTGAGATGCAGTGTATTAGACCGCTGTGATACGGCCTGGATTCAAACCAGGGTCTGTAGTAACGCCTCTAGCACTGAGATGCAGTGCAGTAGACCGCTGTGATACGGCCTGAATTCGAACCAGGGTCTGTAGTGACCCCTCTAGCACTGAGATGCAGTGTATTAGACCGCTGTGATACGGCCTGGATTCGAACCAGGGTCTGTAGTGACGCCTCTAGCACTGTGATGCAGTGTATTAGACCGCTGTGATACGGCCTGGATTCGAACCAGGGTCTGTAGTAACGCCTCTAGCACTGAGATGCAGTGCAGTAGACCGCTGTGATACGGCCTGGATTCGAACCAGGGTCTGTAGTGACCCCTCTAGCACTGAGATGCAGTGTATTAGACCGCTGTGATACGGCCTGGATTCAAACCAGGGTCTGTAGTAACGCCTCTAGCACTGAGATGCAGTGCAGTAGACCGCTGTGATACGGCCTGGATTCGAACCAGGGTCTGTAGTGACCCCTCTAGCACTGAGATGCAGTGTATTAGACCGCTGTGATACGGCCTGGATTCAAACCAGGGTCTGTAGTAACGCCTCTAGCACTGAGATGCAGTGCAGTAGACCGCTGCGCCACTCGGGAGCCATGACGACCTCTACACTTGACTATTTCATATGACTCATGTAGCAGTAGTATCTAGTACAACGTAGTAACTGTAGCCTGGCTTTCATTCACCGGCAGACATACTGAAGTTGCATAATTGTATTTTTTGTTAACGGGAAAATACGGCCATTATTTCAATTTCTTGAAACGTTTCTGTTTTGGAGATGAGGTTTTTAAAAATCGCACAAGGACTATGGTTAGGCTCTCTGATGTCCTGTGGTAAACTGTTATATGAAGAAGCAGTAACTTAACATTGTAAACGTACATTGAGTTGTAAACGTACATTGACTTGTAAACGTACATTGACTTGTAAACGTACATTGAGTTGTAAACGTACATTGAGTTGTAAACGTACATTGAGTAATGTAAACGTCTGATACCGAGTGGAACAGCTGGTAGAATGTGGACAGACTGTCTCCGGTCCAATGGGGTTTTTAAATCAGAGCAGATAGATGGTTTTTCTTCTCCAAAACCCCAAAGCAGAGATTCTAATGTTTGTGTCGTCACGCTACGTTAGAAACACAGTCCCGCTCTGTCAGAAATGTCAGCAGCCCAAACAGGAACAGTCCAAACAGGAACAGTCCAAACAGGAACAGCCCAGGGCTGTCAGGTGAACACGGTACATCTACGCTCGCATGGCGTAACATCCGTTCCTCATGTAAGTCAATGTGTTGTGTCAAAATGCAATTTAGTCTGGAGACGTTTGCCCTTTAGACGTGATGTGGAATGTTCTGCTGAAAAACCATTATTACACATGATAAATCAGTAGAGAAACTGGGAGGCCATTATTACACATGATAAATCAGTAGAGAAACTGGGAGGCCATTATTACACATGATAAAACAGTAGAGAAACTGAGAGGCCATTATTACACATGATAAAACAGTAGAGAAACTGAGAGGCCATTATTACACATGATAAAACAGTAGAGAAACCGGGAGGCCATTATTACACATGATAAAACAGTAGAGAAACCGGGAGGCCATTATTACACATGATAAAACAGTAGAGAAACTGGGAGGCCATTATTACACATAATAAAACAGTAGAGAAACTAGGAGGCCATTATTACACATGATAAAACAGTAGAGAAACTGGGAGGCCATTATTACACATAATAAAACAGTAGAGAAACTGGGAGGCCATTATTACACATGATAAAACAGTAGAGAAACTAGGAGGCCATTATTACACATGATAAAACAGTAGAGAAACTGGGAGGCCATTATTACACATGATAAAACAGTAGAGAAACTAGGAGGCCATTATTACACATGATAAAACAGTAGAGAAACTGGGAGGCCATTATTACACATGATAAAACAGTAGAGAAACTGGGAGGCCATTATTACACATGATAAAACAGTAGAGAAACTAGGAGGCCATTATTACACATGATAAAACAGTAGAGAAACTGGGAGGCCATTATTACACATGATAAAACAGTAGAGAAACTGGGAGGCCATTATTACACATGATAAAACAGTAGAGAAACCGAGAGGCCATTATTACACATGATAAAACAGTAGAGAAACTGGGATAGGAAACGAATGGAACAAGTATATTTCACAGACAACGACATGTCAGAAGCAAGGGGGAGATAAAGTGACAGCCGAGACATTGACAGTGTTTCTCCTAAACAAGAAAAGAGACAAGGTACACTATATATACAGCAGTATGGGAACGCCCCTTCAAATGAGTCGATTCGGCTATTTCAGCCATACCCGTGGGTGACAGGTGTATAAAATCGAGCACACAGCCATGAAATCTCCATAGACAAACATTGGTAGTAGAATGGGCCTTACTGAAGAGCTCAGAGACTTTCAACGTGGCACCTTCATAGGATGCCACCTTTCCAACAAGTCAGTCCGTCAAATTTCTACCCGGTAAACTGTAAGTGCTGTTATTGTGAAGAGATAACGTCTTGGAGCAACAACGGCTCATGTGAAGTGGCAGGCCACACAAGCTCACAGAACGGGACACCCGAGTGCTCAAACGCACCGTGTGTAAAAATCATCTGTCCTCGGTTTCAACTCTCACTACCGAGTTCCAAACTGCCTCTGGAAGCAACGTCAGCACAAGAACTGTTAGTCGGGAGCTTCATGAAATGGGTTTCCATGGCCGAGCAGCCACACACAAGCCTAAGATCACCATGCGCAACGCCAAGCGTCGGCTGGAGTGGTGTAAAGCTCACAGCCATTGGAGCAGTGGAAACACGTTCTCTGGAGTGATGACTCACACTTCACCATCTGGAAGTCCGACAGACAAATCTGGGTTTGGCGGATGCCAGGAGAACGCTACTTGCCCCATTGCATAGTGCCAACTGTAAAGTTTGGCGGAGGATTAATAATGTTCTGGGGCTGATTTTCATGGTTTGGGCCCCTTATTTCCAGTGAAGGGAAATCTTAACGCTACAGCATACAATGACCTTCTAGATGATTCCATTCTTCCAACGTTGTGGCAGCAGTTTGGGGAAGGCCCTTTCCTGTTTCAGCATGACAATGCCCCCCGTGAGATCTGTGTGGAAGAACGTGACTGGCCTGCACAGAGCCCTGATATCAACCCTATCAAACACCTTTGGGATGAATTGGAATCCCGACTGAGAGCCAGGCCTAATCTCCCAACATCAGTGCCCCAAACCTCACAACGCTCTTATGGCTGAATGGAAGCAAGTCCCTGCAGCAATGTTCCAACATCTAGTGGAAAGTCTTCCCAGAAGAGTGGAGGGAGTTATAGCAGCAATGTTCCAACATCTAGTGGAAAGCCTTCCCAGAAGAGTGGAGGCTGTTATAGCAGCAATGTTCCTACATCTAGTGGAAAGCCTTCACAGAAGAGTGGAGGCTGTTATAGCAGCAATGTTCCTACATCTAGTGGAAAGCCTTCCCAGAAGAGTGGAGGCTGTTATAGCAGCAATGTCCCAACATCTAGTGGAAAGCCTTCCCAGAAGAGTGGAGGCTGTTATAGCAGCAATGTCCCAACATCTAGTGGAAAGCCTTCCCAGAAGAGTGGAGGCTGTTATAGCAGCAATGTCCCAACATCTAGTGGAAAGCCTTCCCAGAAGAGTGGAGGCTGTTATAGCAGCAGAGAGGAGACCAACTCCATATTAATGTTCATGATTTTGGAATTAGATATTAGACGAGCAGGTGAACAAATGTTATTGGTCATGTAGAGTATGTTAGAGAGATGACAGAGAGAGAGCAAGAGAGTGAGAGGCTGAGAGCAAGAACAAGTGGAGAGCCTTCCCAGAAGAGTGGAGAGCTGTTAGAGATCAGAGAGGAGACCAACTCCAGATTAATGATGAGAATTAGATATTAGAGAGAGAGAGAGAACAAAGAGAGAGAGAGAGAGAGAGAGAGAGAGAGAGAGAGAGAGAGAGAGAGAGAGAGAGAGAGAGCATCGAGAGAGAGAGGAGAGAGAGAGAGGTGGAGAGAGAGAGAGAGAGGTGGAGAGAGAGAGAGAGAGTGAGGTGGAGAGAGAGAGAGTGAGGGGAGAGAGAGAGAGATTCCTCCGTTGTCTCCCTAACTGAGGGAGATGTATGTTTAGGTCTCTCCTATACGGTTCATTATTCAGACGATCTGTACAGGACCTTGCCAGGTCGCTGGGGAGATAAGGAGGAGGGGTGGAGAGGGGAAGGAGGTGGAGGACACGGCTCGCCAGGGAGATAAGGAGGAGGGGTGGAGAGGGGAAGGAGGTGGAGGACACGGCTCAGGCCAGGGAGATAAGGAGGAGGGGTGGAGAGGGGAAGGAGGTGGAGGACACGGCTCGCCAGGGAGATAAGGAGGAGGGGTGGAGAGGGGAAGGAGGTGGAGGACACGGCTCGCCAGGGAGATAAGGAGGAGGGGTGGAGAGGGGAAGGAGGTGGAGGACACGGCTCGCCAGGGAGATAAGGAGGAGGGGTGGAGAGGGGAAGGAGGTGGAGGACACGACTTGCCTTTGAGGAAAAGTGGAAGCCTGGTGGAGGCCTTGCCAAGATCCGCCCTGATGTCCTCTCAGACATCCCAAGAGCACAGCTGTGGCCGGGGCATGAAGTTGTGTGTGTGTGTGTGTGTGTGTGTGTGTGTGTGTGTGTGTGTGTGTGTGTGTGTGTGTGTGTGTGTGTGTGTGTGTGTGTGTGTGTGTGTGTGTGTGTGTGTGTGTGTGTGTGTGGCCTGCCTACGCATGTGAGGCGGGGCTACCTAATGTATATCACCTGTGTCTGACAGGAAGAGCTGTGACTAAACTGTATATCACCTGTGTCTGAAAAGAAGAGCTGTGACTAAACTGTATATCCCCTGTGTCTGACAGGAAGAGCTGTGACTAAACTGTATATCCCCTGTGTCTGACAGGAAGAGCTGTGACTAAACTGTATATCACCTGTGTCTGAAAAGAAGAGCTGTGACTAAACTGTATATCACCTGTGTCTGACAGGAAGAGCTTTGACTAAACTGTATATTGCCAGGGCAGCATGTGTATAACTATAATGTTCATTTGAATATCAACTCCTCTAGTTAGGGGACCAATAGCGGTTCTGGACCGGTTCCCTGACTGACATGGTTGTGTACAGAGCGCTCTGAACTGCACAATGTCAATTGCTTTACATTCAGCGAAACAGCTGAGTCTCCCTGTTCAGCTGGCGCTGTCTGCCAGGAGCTGAGATGGAGTGGGAGATCTGCCAGCTCATTTGCATAGGGAGTGACGTGCAACATTTTCTGGTCAAATCGATTTCCTCTGGACGCGAGACCCACCTGTCATATTAAAGAGGAGAGCAGCAGCATCGGTCTCATCTCACCACAGATTTTAATCTTTCAACATGAAACAAAAAAATAATAATAATTCAGTAGAATTGAACCAAAACCACTTTCTCTTGGTCACAGAGGGATGAAATCACTTCACACTTAAAGCTTGTAACAAGTCTTCAGAGGACAGAACATTCTCTGTCCTCAGTTCTATGAGAGAGAGATGTGAAGGGGAGAGAGAACAGAGAGAGATATATAGATGTGAAGGAGAGAGAGAACAGAGAGAGAGATGTGAAGGAGAGAGAGAACAGAGAGAGAGAGATGTATAGATGTGAAGGAGAGAGAACAGAGAGAGAGATGTGAAGGAGAGAGAGAACAGAGAGAGAGATGTGAAGGAGAGAGAGAACAGAGAGAGATGTGAAGGGGAGAGAGAACAGAGAGAGAGAGATGTATAGATGTGAAGGAGAGAGAACAGAGAGAGAGATGTGAAGGAGAGAGAGAACAGAGAGAGAGATGTGAAGGAGAGAGAGAACAGAGAGAGAGATGTGAAGGAGAGAGAGAACAGAGAGAGATGTGAAGGAGAGAGAGAACAGAGAGAGATGTGAAGGGGAGAGAGAACAGAGAGAGAGAGATGTATAGATGTGAAGGAGAGAGAACAGAGAGAGAGATGTGAAGGAGAGAGAGAACAGAGAGAGAGATGTGAAGGAGAGAGAGAACAGAGAGAGAGATGTGAAGGAGAGAGAGAACAGAGAGAGAGATGTGAAGGAGAGAGAGAACAGAGAGAGATGTGAAGGGGAGAGAGAACAGAGAGAGAGAGATGTATAGATGTGAAGGAGAGAGAACAGAGAGAGAGAGATGTGAAGGAGAGAGAGAACAGAGAGAGAGAGATGTGAAGGGGAGAGAGAACAGAGAGAGAGAGATGTGAAGGGGAGAGAGAACAGAGAGAGAGAGATGTGAAGGGGAGAGAGAACAGAGAGAGAGAGATGTGAAGGGGAGAGAGAACAGAGAGAGAGAGATGTATAGATGTGAAGGAGAGAGAACAGAGAGAGAGATGTGAAGGGGAGAGAGAACAGAGAGAGATGTGAAGGAGAGAGAGAACAGAGAGAGAGATGTGAAGGGGAGAGAGAACAGAGAGAGAGATGTGAAGGAGAGAGAACAGAGAGAGAGATGTGAAGGAGAGAGAGAACAGAGAGAGAGATGTGAAGGAGAGAGAGAACAGAGAGAGAGATGTGAAGGAGAGAGAGAACAGAGAGAGAGATGTGAAGGAGAGAGAGAACAGAGAGAGAGATGTGAAGGAGAGAGAGAACAGAGAGAGATGTGAAGGGGAGAGAGAACAGAGAGAGAGAGATGTATAGATGTGAAGGAGAGAGAACAGAGAGAGAGAGATGTGAAGGAGAGAGAGAACAGAGAGAGAGAGATGTGAAGGGGAGAGAGAACAGAGAGAGAGAGATGTGAAAGGGAGAGAGAACAGAGAGAGAGAGATGTGAAGGAGAGAGAGAACAGAGAGAGATGTGAAGGAGAGAGAGAACAGAGAGAGATGTGAAGGAGAGAGAGAACAGAGAGAGAGATGTGAAGGAGAGAGAGAACAGAGAGAGAGATGTGAAGGAGAGAGAGAACAGAGAGAGATGTGAAGGAGAGAGAGAACAGAGAGAGAGATGTGAAGGAGAGAGAGAACAGAGAGAGATGTGAAGGAGAGAGAGAGATGTGAAGGAGAGATATATAGATGTGAAGGAGAGAGAGAACAGAGAGAGAGATGTGAAGGAGAGAGAGAGAACAGAGAGAGATGTGAAGGAGAGAGAGAGATGTGAAGGAGAGAGAGAGAACAGAGAGAGATGTGAAGGAGAGAGAGAGAACAGAGAGAGATGTGAAGGAGAGAGAGAGATGTGAAGGAGAGAGAGAACAGAGAGAGATGTGAAGGAGAGAGAGAGAACAGAGAGAGAGATGTGAAGGAGAGAGAGAGAACAGAGAGAGAGATGTGAAGGAGAGAGAGAACAGAGATAGATGTGAAGGAGAGAGAGAACAGAGAGAGAGATGTGAAGGAGAGAGAGAGAACAGAGATAGATGTGAAGGAGAGAGAGAACAGAGAGAGAGATGTGAAGGAGAGAGAGAACAGAGAGAGATGTGAAGGAGAGAGAGAGAACAGAGAGAGAGATGTGAAGGAGAGAGAGAGAACAGAGAGAGAGAGATGAGAACAGAGAGAGAGATGTGAAGGAGAGAGAGAGAACAGAGAGAGAGATGAGAAGGAGAGAGAGAACAGAGAGAGATGTGAAGGAGAGAGAGAACAGAGAGAGAGATGTGAAGGAGAGAGAGAACAGAGAGAGAGATGTGAAGGAGAGAGAGAATAAAGTCTCTGAGACGCACACACTCTCTCTGAGATAGACGCACACACACACTCTCTGAGACACACACACACTCTCTCTGAGACACACTCACAAACCAGCGGAAGGGAAAGTAGACTTACGCCGAGGTAGAGCTGCACGATAGGGGCAAAACATTTCACCTTTCGGATCACATATAGGAGATTTTACTTGAGATTCTAGAACAGAAATGTTGGAATCCGAGAACTAGAATGATCATTCTCATTTGGCGGTGGGAATACAGAGGGCCCGAGGAATGCAGTTTTGTCGGCATGACAACGAATGAAAAGGGGACTAAGCACACTGGACAATAATAGAAACACAACATGTAGAGTGTCGGTCACATGTTTCATGAGCTGAAATAAAAAGACCCCAGAAATTTTCCATGAGCATAAAAAGCTTATTTCTCTCAAATGTTGTGTACACATTTGTTTACATGCCTGTTAGTGAACAGTTCTCCTGTGCCAAGATAATCCATCCACTTGACATGTGTGACATATCAAGAAGCTGATTAAACAGCATGGTCACTACACAGGTGCACCTTGTGCTGGGGACAATAAAATACCACTAAAATGTACAGTTTTGTCAAAAAACAAAATGTCACTTGTCTCAAGTTGAGGGAATGTGCAATTGACATGCTGACTGCAGGAATGTCCAGCAGAACTTTTGCCAGATAATTACGTGTTAATTTCTCTACCATAAGCCGCCTAACTTTGTTTTAGATCATTTGTCAGTGGGTCCAACCAGCCTCATAACCACAGAGTACCTTGTAACCACTTCAGCCCAGGACCTCCACACATACTGTTTCTATTTCTTAAAGAACATTATTGAATTGTTGTCGAGGGGTTCCGCTAGCAGAATGTTGTCGAGGGGTTCCGCTAGCAGAATGTTGTCGAGGGGTTCCGCTAGCAGAATGTTGTCGAGGGGTTCCGCTAGCAGAATGTTGTCGAGGGGTTCCGCTAGCAGAATGTTGTCGAGGGGTTCCGCTAGCAGAATGTTGTCGAGGGGTTCCGCTAGCAGAATGTTGTCGAGGGGTTCCGCTAGCAGAATGTTGTCGAGGGGTTCCGCTAGCAGAATGTTGTCGAGGGGTTCCGCTAGCAGAATGTTGTCGAGGGGTTCCACTAGCAGAATGTTGTCGAGCTCCGTCACGTCCAGTCAGCTCAGTCAGGTCCAGTCAGGTCCAGTCAGGTCCAGTCAGGTCTAGTCAGGTCCAGTCAGGTCCAGTCAGGTCCAGTCAGGTCCTGTCAGGTCCAGTCAGGTCCAGTCAGGTCCAGTCAGCTCAGTCAGGTCCAGTCAGGTCCAGTCAGGTCTGTCAGGTCCAGTCAGGTCCAGTCAGGTCCAGTCAGGTCAGGTCCAGTCAGGTCCAGTCAGGTCCAGTCAGGTCAGGTCCAGTCAGGTCCAGTCAGGTCCAGTCAGGTCCAGTCAGGTCAGTCAGGTCCAGTCAGGTCCTGTCAGGTCCAGTCAGGTCCAGTAATGAGTGTTACAGACGGGCTCAGTGTCGTCTCCAAATATCGCAGCCTTTCTTTTGCGATTTGGAAAGAGTGTGCATGTCCATATCGCAATTTAGATTAAAATGTCATTAATGGTGGAGCTCTACAACACCTCGTTAATTCTTACTGGTGCTCTGACAACGGTCTGCTCAGGAAGCATGACGCCGCAGCCTGGGAGAGAGAGAGGAACTAACAAGGCTGTGTGTGTGTGTGTGTGTGTGTGTGTGTGTGTGTGTGTGTGTGTGTGTGTGTGTGTGTGTGTGTGTGTGTGTGTGTGTGTGTGTGTGTGTGTGTGTGTGTGTGTGTGTGTGTGTGTGTGTGTGTGTGTGTGTGTGTGTGTGTGTGTGTGTGTGTGTGTGTGTGTGTGTGTGTGTGTGTGTGAGATCGAGCATATGCTTTCCACCAGTCCTCCCCCATAATGTCATCGTCGAAGTGAATTCGCCGACACACGTACTGTCGTCATGGTAACGGACTATGAGTTGGAATTAAACTTTTTTTTTTTTTTTTTACCGTCAACATACAGTATCAACGTCCCGAACCGATGAGCTTCAGATCGATACGTGTTTTTGCATAATAACAGAGATATAACTTCACGGATCAATAAAACTAATTACATGTGAGAGGAACTTCCTGTCAATCAATATCCTGAAACAATCTAAACAATATTACCACTAGACCATCCAATAAGAAGTCTGTCTGCCTGTGCTAGGTGTAGACTATTGGATTTATTGTGATGGTGTAGGTAGACTATATTACATGGATTTATTGTGATGGTGTAGGTAGACTATATTACATGTATTTATTGTGATGGTGTAGGTAGACTATATTACATGGATTTATTGTGATGGTGTAGACTATATTACATGGATTTATTGTGATGGTGTAGGTAGACTATATTACATGGATTTATTGTGATGGTGTAGACTATATTACATGGATTTATTGTGATGGTGTAGACTATATTACATGGATTTATTGTGATGGTGTAGACTATATTACATGGATTTATTGTGATGGTGTAGACTATATTACATGGATTTATTGTGATGGTGTAGGTAGACTATATTACATGGATTTATTGTGATGGTGTAGGTAGACTATATTACATGGATTTATTGTGATGGTGTAGGTAGACTATATTACATGGATTTATTGTGATGGTGTAGACTATATTACATGGATTTATTGTGATGGTGTAGACTATATTACATGGATTTATTGTGATGGTGTAGGTAGACTATATTACATGGATTTATTGTGAAGGTGTAGACTATATTACATGGATTTATTGTGATGGTGTAGACTATATTACATGGATTTATTGTGATGGTGTAGGTAGACTATATTACATGGATTTATTGTGATGGTGTAGGTAGACTATATTACATGGATTTAATGTGATGATGTAGGTAGACTATATTACATGGATTTATTGTGATGGTGTAGACTATATTACATGGATTTATTGTGATGGTGTAGACTATATTACATGGATTTATTGTGATGGTGTAGGTAGACTATATTACATGGGTTTATTGTGATGGTGTAGGTAGACTATATTACATGGATTTATTGTGATGGTGTAGGTAGACTATATTACATGGATTTATTGTGATGGTGTAGGTAGACTATATTACATGGATTTATTGTGATGGTGTAGACTATATTACATGGATTTATTGTGAAGGTGTAGACTATATTACATGGATTTATTGTGATGGTGTAGACTATATTACATGGATTTATTGTGATGGTGTAGGTACACTATATTACATGGATTTATTGTGATGGTGTAGACTATATCACATGGATTTATTGTGATGGTGTAGGTAGACTATATTACATGGATTTATTGTGATGGTGTAGGTAGACTATATTACATGGATTTATTGTGATGGTGTAGACTATATTACATGGATTTATTGTGATGGTGTAGGTACACTATATTACATGGATTTATTGTGATGGTGTAGACTATATCACATGGATTTATTGTGATGGTGTAGGTAGACTATATTACATGGATTTATTGTGATGGTGTAGGTAGACTATATTACATGGATTTATTGTGATGGTGTAGGTAGACTATATTACATGGATTTATTGTGATGGTGTAGGTAGACTATATTACATGGATTTATTGTGATGGTGTAGACTATATTACATGGATTTATTGTGAAGGTGTAGACTATATTACATGGATTTATTGTGATGGTGTAGACTATATTACATGGATTTATTGTGATGGTGTAGGTACACTATATTACATGGATTTATTGTGATGGTGTAGACTATATCACATGGATTTATTGTGATGTGTAGGTAGACTATATTACATGGATTTATTGTGATGGTGTAGGTAGACTATATTACATGGATTTATTGTGATGGTGTAGACTATATTACATGGATTTATTGTGATGGTGTAGGTAGACTATATTACATGGATTTATTGTGATGGTGTAGACTATATTACATGGATTTATTGTGATGGTGTAGGTAGACTATATTACATGGATTTATTGTGATGGTGTAGGTAGACTATATTACATGGATTTATTGTGATGGTGTAGACTATATTACATGGATTTATTGTGATGGTGTAGGTAGACTATATTACATGGATTTATTGTGATGGTGTAGGTAGACTATATTACATGGATTTATTGTGATGGTGTAGGTAGACTATATTACATGGATTTATTGTGATGGTGTAGACTATATTACATGGATTTATTGTGATGGTGTAGACTATATTACATGGATTTATTGTGATGGTGTAGACTATATTACATGGATTTATTGTGATGGTGTAGACTATATTACATGGATTTATGGTGATGGTGTAGGCTATATTACATGGATTTATTGTGATGGTGTAGGTAGACTATATTACATGGATTTATTGTGATGGTGTAGACTATATTACATGGATTTAGTGTGATGGTGTAGGCTATATTACATGGATTTATTGTTATGGTGTAGACTATATTACATGGATTTATTGTGATGGTGTAGGTAGACTATATTACATGGATTTATTGTGATGGTGTAGACTATATTACATGGATTTATTGTTATGGTGTAGACTATATAACATGGATTTATTGTGATGGTGTAGGTAGACTATATTACATGGATTTATTGTGATGGTGTAGACTATATTACATGGATTTATTGTGATGGTGTAGACTATATTACATGGATTTATTGTGATGGTGTAGACTATATTACATGGATTTATTGTGATGGTGTAGACTATATTACATGGATTTATTGTGATGGTGTAGACTATATTACATGGATTTATTGTGATGGTGTAGACTATATTACATGGATTTATTGTGATGGTGTAGACTATATTACATGGATTTATTGTGATGGTGTAGACTATATTACATGGATTTATTGTGATGGTGTAGACTATATTACATGGATTTATTGTGATGGTGTAGGTAGACTATATTACATGGATTTATTGTGATGGTGTAGGTAGACTATATTACATGGATTTATTGTGATGGTGTAGGTAGACTATATTACATGGATTTATTGTGATGGTGTAGACTATATTACATGGCTTTATTGTGATGGTGTAGGTTGGCTATATTACATGGATTTATTGTGATGGTGTAGACTATACTACATGGATTTATTGTGATGGTGTAGGTAGACTATATTACATGGATTTATTGTGATGGTGTAGACTATATTACATGGATTTATTGTGATGGTGTAGGTACACTATATTACATGGATTTATTGTGATGGTGTAGGTAGACTATATTACATGGATTTATTGTGATGGTGTAGGTAGACTATATTACATGGATTTATTGTGATGGTGTAGGTAGACTATATTACATGGATTTATTGTGATGGTGTAGACTATATTACATGGATTTATTGTGATGGTGTAGACTATATTACATGGATTTATTGTTATGGTGTAGACTATATTACATGGATTTATTGTGATGGTGTAGACTATATTACATGGATTTATGGTGATGGTGTAGGCTATATTACATGGATTTATTGTGATGGTGTAGGTAGACTATATTACATGGATTTATTGTGATGGTGTAGACTATATTACATGGATTTAGTGTGATGGTGTAGGCTATATTACATGGATTTATTGTTATGGTGTGTAGACTATATTACATGGATTTATTGTGATGGTGTAGGTAGACTATATTACATGGATTTATTGTGATGGTGTAGACTATATTACATGGATTTATTGTGATGGTGTAGACAATATTACATGGATTTTTTGTGATGGTGTAGACTATATTACATGGATTTATTGTGATGGTGTAGACTATATTACATTGATTTATTGTTATGGTGTAGACTATATTACATGGATTTATTGTGATGGTGTAGGTAGACTATATTACATGGATTTATTGTGATGGTGTAGACTATATTACATGGATTTATTGTGATGGTGTAGACTATATTACATGGATTTATTGTGATGGTGTAGACTATATTACATGGATTTATTGTGATGGTGTAGGTAGACTATATTACATGGATTTATTGTGATGGTGTAGACTATATTATATGGATTTATTGTGATGGTGTAGGTAGACTATATTACATGGATTTATTGTGATGGTGTAGGTAGACTATATTACATGGATTTATTGTGATGGTGTAGACTATATTACATGGATTTATTGTGATGGTGTGGGCTATATTACATGGATTTATAGTGATGGTGTAGACTATATTACATGGATTTATTGTGATGGTGTAGGTAGACTATATTACATGGATTTATTGTGATGGTGTAGACTATATTACATGGATTTATTGTGATGGTGTAGGTAGACTATATTACATGGATTTATTGTGATGGTGTAGGTAGACTATATTACATGGATTTATTGTGATGGTGTAGACTATATTACATGGATTTATTGTGATGGTGTAGGCTATATTACATGGATTTATAGTGATGGTGTAGACTATATTACATGGATTTATTGTGATGGTGTAGGTAGACTATATTACATGGATTTATTGTGATGGTGTAGACAATATTACATGGATTTATTGTGATGGTGTAGACTATATTACATGGATTTATTGTGATGGTGTAGACTATATTACATGGATTTATAGTGATGGTGTAGACTATATTACATGGATTTATTGTGATGGTGTAGGTAGACTATATTACATGGATTTATTGTGATGGTGTAGACAATATTACATGGATTTATTGTGATGGTGTAGACTATATTACATGGATTTATGGTGATGGTGTAGGCTATATTACATGGATTTATTGTGATGGTGTAGGTAGACTATATTACATGGATTTATTGTGATGGTGTAGACTATATTACATGGATTTATTGTTATGGTGTAGACTATATAACATGGATTTATTGTGATGGTGTAGGTAGACTATATTACATGGATTTATTGTGATGGTGTAGACTATATTACATGGATTTATTGTGATGGTGTAGACTATATTACATGGATTTATTGTGATGGTGTAGGTAGACTATATTACATGGATTTATTGTGATGGTGTAGACTATATTACATGGATTTATTGTGATGGTGTAGGCTATATTACATGGATTTATTGTGATGGTGTAGGTAGACTATATTACATGGATTTATTGTGATGGTGTAGACTATATTACATGGATTTATTGTGATGGTGTAGACTATATTACATGGATTTATTGTGATGGTGTAGACTATATTACATGGCTTTATTGTGATGGTGTAGGTAGGCTATATTACATGGATTTATTGTGATGGTGTAGACTATATTACATGGATTTATTGTGATGGTGTAGGTAGGCTATATTACATGGATTTATTGTGATGGTGTAGGTAGACTATATTACATGGATTTATTGTGATGGTGTAGGTACACTATATTACATGGATTTATTGTGATGGTGTAGGTAGACTATATTACATGGATTTATTGTGATGGTGTAGACTATATTACATGGATTTATTGTGATGGTGTAGGTACACTATATTACATGGATTTATTGTGATGGTGTAGGTAGACTATATTACATGGATTTATTGTGATGGTGTAGGTAGACTATATTACATGGATTTATTGTGATGGTGTAGGTAGACTATATTACATGGATTTATTGTGATGGTGTAGACTATATTACATGGATTTATTGTGATGGTGTAGACACACACACGCACGCACGCACGCACGCACGCATAAATGCCGAGACATCACTTCAGCCCAGGATCAGACAAGGCCTCAGCTAAAGGGACAGAACCTCCGTCCATACAAAGAGCTTTATCAGGGATGGAACACACACCTCTGTCTATTCAGGTCCATGTTCACGTTCTGTTAATGAGGAAGAACAGATGAGACAGACAGACGAGGAGGGAACGGCTAACAAACCTGTGATTGTTCATTCATCTCCTCTCTTCTCTCCCTCTCTCATATCCTTCTCTCATATCCTCCCCCCCTCTCCTCCTCTCTCTCACCCTCTCATCTCCTCTCTTCTCTCCCTCTCTCATATCCTTCTCTCATATCCTCCCCCCCTCTCCTCCTCTCTCTCACCCTCTCATCTCCTCTCTTCTCTCCCTCTCTCATATCCTTCTCTCATATCCTCCCCCCCTCTCCCCCTCTCATCTCCTCTCCCTCTCCTCTCCTCCCCCCTCTCTCCATCTCCTCTTTTCTCCCTCTCTCCTCTGCCCCCCCCCTCTCTACTCTCCTCCTCTCTCTCTCCCCCTTTCATCCCCTCTCCTCTCTCCCTTTCATCCCCTCTCCTCTTTTCTCCCTCTCTCCTCTTTTCTCCCTCTCTCTCCTCCCCTCTCTCTCCCCCTTTCATCTCCTCTCCTCCTCCCCCCCTCTCTCTCCTCTCCTTTCTTTCCTATCCTCCCCTTTCTTTCCTATCCTCTCCCTCTCCTCAGCCTCTCCTATCGAACCGGACAGGACACGGCCAACTGTGACACGTGTCGGAACAGCGCATGCATAATTTACAGGTAAGTGGTGTTGCGTGTGTGCGTGTGCGTGTGCGTGCGTGCGTGTGTGTGTGTGTGTGTGTGTGTGGTAAAGGCCCAATGCAGACAAACATGCTTTTTCTGTGTTTTATAGATATTTCAACACTTTGAGGTTGGAATAATCCTGAGAAAATGTGTAAACGATGATCACTTCCTGATACTGTAAAAGCTGTTTGAAAAGACCACCTGAAATGTCCATCTGAGTTTTGGCCTGCCTGGTGACATTAGTTAATAGACCAATCAGAGAGAGTTCTAAAACCTCTCAGCCAATAACAGCTAGTTTTCCATTGTCTCCTCCCCACTCTGACCACACCCAGACAGTCCCAGCTAGATTCTTGATTGAGAAATGTCTCTTTGCTAAGAAGCTATTTTTTGTTTATTTTTGACCATTTTAATGGAAAACAATCCCAGTAAGCGACTTCATTGTTACCCAGAAATGATTTGATAAAGAGATAAAACCAGCTGGACCTTTAAAGATCACTGGTGAGTCTGTTGGTAGTCTGTTGTTTACCCAGCATCCCCGGGGGTCTACAGGTCTGTTGTTTACCCAGCATCCCCTTGGGTCTACAGGTCTGTTGTTTACCCAGCATCCCCGGGGGTCTACAGGTCTGTTGTTTACCCTGCATCCCCTGGGGTCTACAGGTCTGTTGGTAGTCTATTGTTTACCCAGCATCCCCGGGGGCCTACAGGTCTGTTGTTTACCCAGCATCCCCGGGGGTCTACAGGTCTGTTGGTAGTCTGTTGTTTACCCAGCATCCCCGGGGGTCTGTTGGTAGTCTGTTGTTTACCCAGCATCCCCGGGGGTCTACATGTCTGTTGTTTACTCAGCATCCCCAGGGGTCTACAGGTCTGTTGGTAGTCTGTTGTTTACCCAGCATCCCCGGGGTCTACAGGTCTGTTGGTAGTCTGTTGTTTACCCAGCATCCCCGGGGGTCTACAGGTCTGTTGTTTACCCTGCATCCCCGGGGGTCTACAGGTCTGTTGGTAGTCTGTTGTTTACCCAGCATCCCCGGGAGTCTGTTGGTAGTCTGTTGTTTACCCTGCATCCCCGGGGGACTACAGGTCTGTTGGTAGTCTGTTGTTTACCCAGCATCCCCGGGGGTCTGTTGGTAGTCTGTTGTTTACCCAGCATCCCCGGGGGTCTACATGTCTGTTGTTTACTCAGCATCCCCAGGGGTCTACAGGTCTGTTGGTAGTCTGTTGTTTACCCAGCATCCCCGGGGGTCTACAGGTCTGTTGGTAGTCTGTTGTTTACCCAGCATCCCCGGGGGTCTACAGGTCTGTTGTTTACCCTGCATCCCCGGGGGTCTACAGGTCTGTTGGTAGTCTGTTGTTTACCCAGCATCCCCGGGAGTCTGTTGGTAGTCTGTTGTTTACCCTGCATCCCCGGGGGACTACAGGTATGTTGGTAGTCTGTTGTTTACCCAGCATCCCCGGGGGTCTACAGGTCTGTTGTTTACCCTGCATCCCCGGGGGTCTACAGGTCTGTTGTTTACCCAGCATCCCCAGGGGTCTACAGGTCTGTTGGTAGTCTGTTGTTTACCCAGCATCCCCAGGGGTCTACAGGTCTGTTGGTAGTCTGTTGTTTACCCAGCATCCCCGGGGGTCTGTTGGTAGTCTGTTGTTTACCCAGCATCCCCGGGGGTCTACATGTCTGTTGGTAGTCTGTTGTTTACCCAGCATCCCCGGGGGTCTGTTGGTAGTCTGTTGTTTACCCAGCATCCCCGGGGGTCTACATGTCTGTTGTTTACTCAGCATCCCCAGGGGTCTACAGGTCTGTTGGTAGTCTGTTGTTTACCCAGCATCCCCGGGGGTCTACAGGTCTGTTGTTTACCCAGCATCCCCGGGGGTCTACAAGACAGGCACTGAACCACTCAAGAGGAGACAGGGAAGGGTGACTGTCCCCACACAGACGTGGTGACTGTCCCCACACACACTTGGTGACTGTCCCCACACCGACCGGTGACTGTCCCCTTTAAAACTCAGACTACACAGTCTCAAGTAGGCTTTAAATCAGACTACACAGTCTGAAGTAGGCTTTAAATCAGACTACACAGTCTGAAGTAGGCTTTAAATCAGACTACACCATCTCAAGTAGGCTTTAAATCAGACTACACCCTCTCCATCTAGTGGATCAGACTCTGGTCAGATATAAAGAGGTCTTTCCAGGAAGGACTACATTCTATTCACTTTGATGTGTGCCTGAGAAAGGTATTGTAGTCAACTGTAATGTGAACTGTCTAACAGTAAGACCAGACTAAATGACAGGACTTGGAGGGAGACATCAGGAGTTAAACAGAGACTCTACATCCTGATTATAACGTGATAGGAGAACAGAGGAAACTGCCCAGTCATGGTTTTATTGAGAGGGGGGCAGCAGTGAGGACAGTCCATTATATAGCTTGGGGACAATACTGAGAGGAGAGTAGAGCAGAGGGTTGGGTCAAAGAGAGAGCAAGGACAAGGGCTGGGGTGAGAGGAGAAGCCTGGGGACAGGGCTGTGATTTAGGCACGACATTAGTCATAAATTAGTCGGCCACTTCTGCTGAAGCCATGTGACCTCCTGCCAGCCCCTGGGAGAGAGAGCGACTTGGTAGGTTAGCTAAGCTGAATCTATGTTAGCTAGCCTAGTGTCTACTGTAGAGACCACAACACACAGTATAGTATCATACCAGCTCCTCTAGTCTAGTGTCTACTGTAGAGACCACAACACACAGTATAGTATCATACCAGCTCTAGTCTAGTGTCTACTGTAGAGACCACAACACACAGTATAGTATCATACCAGCTCTAGTCTAGTGTCTACTGTAGAGACCACAACACACAGTATAGTATCATACCAGCTCTAGTCTAGTGTCTACTGTAGAGACCACAACACACAGTATAGTATCATACCAGCTCCTCTAGTCTAGTGTTTACTGTAGAGACCACAACACACAGTATAGTATCATACCAGCTCCTCTAGTCTAGTGTCTACTGTAGAGACCACAACACACAGTATAGTATCATACCAGCTCTAGTCTAGTGTCTACTGTAGAGACCACAACACACAGTATAGTATCATACCAGCTCCTCTAGTCTAGTGTTTACTGTAGAGACCACAACACACAGTATAGTATCATACCAGCTCTAGTCTAGTGTCTACTGTAGAGACCACAACACACAGTATAGTATCATACCAGCTCTAGTCTAGTGTCTACTGTAGAGACCACAACACACAGTATAGTATCATACCAGCTCTAGTCTAGTGTCTACTGTAGAGACCACAACACACAGTATAGTATCATACCAGCTCCTCTAGTCTAGTGTCTACTGTAGAGACCACAACACACAGTATAGTATCATACCAGCTCCTCTAGTCTAGTGTCTACTGTAGAGACCACAACACACAGTATAGTATCATACCAGCTCTAGTCTAGTGTCTACTGTAGAGACCACAACACACAGTATAGTATCATACCAGCTCCTCTAGTCTAGTGTCTACTGTAGAGACCACAACACACAGTATAGTATCATACCAGCTCCTCTAGTCTAGTGTCTACTGTAGAGACCACAACACACAGTATAGTATCATACCAGCTCTAGTCTAGTGTCTACTGTAGAGACCACAACACACAGTATAGTATCATACCAGCTCTAGTCTAGTGTCTACTGTAGAGACCACAACACACAGTATAGTATCATACCAGCTCCTCTAGTCTAGTGTCTACTGTAGAGACCGCAACACACAGTATAGTATCATACCAGCTCCTCTAGTCTAGTGTCTACTGTAGAGACCACAACACACAGTATAGTATCATACCAGCTCCTCTAGTCTAGTGTCTACTGTAGAGACCACAACACACAGTATAGTATCATACCAGCTCTAGTCTAGTGTCTACTGTAGAGACCACAACACACAGTATAGTATCATACCAGCTCCTCTAGTCTAGTGTCTACTGTAGAGACCACAACACACAGTATAGTATCATACCAGCTCCTCTAGTCTAGTGTCTACTGTAGAGACCACAACACACAGTATAGTATCATACCAGCTCCTCTAGTCTAGTGTCTACTGTAGAGACCACAACACACAGTATAGTATCATACCAGCTCCTCTAGTCTAGTGTCTACTGTAGAGACCACAACACACAGTATAGTATCATACCAGCTCTAGTCTAGTGTCTACTGTAGAGACCACAACACACAGTATAGTATCATACCAGCTCTAGTCTAGTGTCTACTGTAGAGACCACAACACACAGTATAGTATCATACCAGCTCCTCTAGTCTAGTGTCTACTGTAGAGACCGCAACACACAGTATAGTATCATACCAGCTCCTCTATTCTAGTGTCTACTGTAGAGACCACAACACACAGTATAGTATCATACCAGCTCCTCTAGTCTAGTGTCTACTGTAGAGACCACAACACACAGTATAGTATCATACCAGCTCCTCTAGTCTAGTGTCTACTGTAGAGACCACAACACACAGTATAGTATCATACCAGCTCCTCTAGTCTAGTGTCTACTGTAGAGACCACAACACACAGTATAGTATCATACCAGCTCTAGTCTAGTGTCTACTGTAGAGACCACAACACACAGTATAGTATCATACCAGCTCTAGTCTAGTGTCTACTGTAGAGACCACAACACACAGTATAGTATCATACCAGCTCTAGTCTAGTGTCTACTGTAGAGACCACAACACACAGTATAGTATCATACCAGCTCCTCTAGTCTAGTGTCTACTGTAGAGACCACAACACACAGTATAGTATCATACCAGCTCTAGTCTAGTGTCTACTGTAGAGACCACAACACACAGTATAGTATCATACCAGCTCTAGTCTAGTGTCTACTGTAGAGACCACAACACACAGTATAGTATCATACCAGCTCCTCTAGTCTAGTGTCTACTGTAGAGACCACAACACACAGTATAGTATCATACCAGCTCCTCTAGTCTAGTGTCTACTGTAGAGACCACAACACACAGTATAGTATCATACCAGCCCTTCTAGTCTAGTGTCTACTGTAGAGACACAACAACACAGTATAGTATCATACCAGCTCCTCTAGTCTAGTGTCTACTGTAGAGACCACAACACACAGTATAGTATCATACCAGCTCTAGTCTAGTGTCTACTGTAGAGACCACAACACACAGTATAGTATCATACCAGCCCTTCTAGTCTAGTGTCTACTGTAGAGACCACAACACACAGTATAGTATCATACCAGCTCTCATCTGGAAGAGAGAAAGCATTGACCCCACTACACAGGGCTCATCTGGAAGAGAGAAAGCATTGACCCCACTACACAGGGCTCATCTGGAAGAGAGAAGGCATTGACCCCACTACACAGGGCTCATCTGGAAGAGAGAAAGCATTGACCCCACTACACAGGGCTCATCTGGAAGAGAGAAGGCATTGACCCCACTACACAGGGCTCATCTGGAAGAGAGAAGGCATTGACCCCACTACACAGGGCTCATCTGGAAGAGAGAAGGCATTGACCCCACTACACAGGGCTCATCTGGAAGAGAGAAGGCATTGACCCCACTACACAGGGCTCATCTGGAAGAGAGAAGGCATTGACCCCACTACACAGGGCTCATCTGGAAGAGAGAAAGCATTGACCCCACTACACAGGGCTCATCTGGAAGAGAGAAAGCATTGACCCCACTACACAGGGCTCATCTGGAAGAGAGAAGGCATTGACCCCACTACACAGGGCTCATCTGGAAGAGAGAAGGAATTGACCCCACTACACAGGGCTCATCTGGAAAAGAGAAGGCATTGACCCCACTACACAGGGCTCATCTGGAAGAGAGAAAGCATTGACCCCACTACACAGGGCTCATCTGGAAGAGAGAAAGCATTGACCCCACTACACAGGGCTCATCTGGAAGAGAGAAGGCATTGACCCCACTACACAGGGCTCATCTGGAAGAGAGAAAGCATTGACCCCACTACACAGGGCTCATCTGGAAGAGAGAAAGCATTGACCCCACTACACAGGGCTCATCTGGAAGAGAGAAAGCATTGACCCCACTACACAGGGCTCATCTGGAAGAGAGAAAGCATTGACCCCACTACACAGGGCTCATCTGGAAGAGAGAAAGCATTGACCCCACTACACAGGGCTCATCTGGAAGAGAGAAAGCATTGACCCCACTACACAGGGCTCATCTGGAAGAGAGAAGGCATTGACCCCACTACACAGGGCTCATCTGGAAGAGAGAAGGCATTGACCCCACTACACAGGGCTCATCTGGAAGAGAGAAGGCATTGACCCCACTACACAGGGCTCATCTGGAAGAGAGAAGGCATTGACCCCACTACACAGGGCTCATCTGGAAGAGAGAAGGCATTGACCCCCTGTCAAAATAAATGTTACAAAATGAATCCCGATATAACGCACTACTTTAGACCAGAGCCATTTCGAACCCATTTGGGCCAGTCAGGGTTCACTACTTTAGACCAGAACCATATCGGACCCATTTGGGCCAGTCATGGTGCATTCAGAGGATGGGAACATTGACAATGAAACCTAGCAGTCCCCCACTGACACGGATAAGGGATTAAAACACAATCTAATTAAAATAGATCTCCATGAAAACCATCTCCCTGGGATATATAGGAGCTGTGCCGTGGATGAGATGGAACAAACAGTACATCATGGAATATCAATATCCTTCCACCATCTGTCTGGGTAACGTGAGTGTTTCTGTATGTCTGGGTAACGCCCACACCTCATCATAGTCACATTAGAATCGACTAGCCCCCGTGATATGCAACTTTTCAGGGAAGTCAGGAACCAATATACACAGTCAGTTAGGAAAGCTAAGGCTAGCTTTTTTTCGAACAGAAATTTGCATCCTGTAGCACTAATTCCAAAATGTTTTGGGACACTGTAAAGTCCATGGAGAATAAGACCACCTCCTCCCAGCTGCCCACTGCACTGAGGATAGGAAACACTGTAAAGTCCATGGAGAATAAGAGCACCTCCTCCCAGCTGCCCACTACACTGAGGCTAGGAAACACCGTCACCACTGATAAATCTACGATAATCGAT